>NC_091472.1:2656920-2689420 GCF_036971445.1 Narcine bancroftii
TGAAGATGTGCTCTAAAAGTGAGCAGTTGGTGTGATCATCCATGAGCGTGAGCATCTCGTCCATCAGCTCCATCGGGGACGTGTCCCCCAGGGTGTCGAGGTGTACCATCTGAGTGGCACGCTGGCCCCTGGATAGTCCGAGGGATTTGGTGAGGACTCGCTTGATGGACTCTTATTTGTCTTCGGCGGGTGGGTGCTGAACAAGGTGCAGCATGCGTTTGCGGTGGCCTGGTCCAGGGCAGCGACCACATGGTAGAATTTGGTCATGTCGGATGAAATCTGGCGAAGGTGAAATTGAGCCTCCGCGTGGCCGAACCAGATCTCCGGCTCCTGAACCCAGAATTCGGGCAGCTTGATGGCTATAGCGCTGAACCAGCGCCAATTGTAGTGGCAGCTACTCTTCTCTTTCTCTTTGGCTTGGCTTGGCTTCGCGGATAAAGATTTATGGAGGGGTAAAGTCCATGTCAGCTGCAGGCTCGTTTGTGGCTGACAAGTCCGATGCGGGACAGGCAGACACGGTTGCAGCGGTTGCAAGGGAAAATTGGTTGGTTGAGGTTGGGTGTTGGGTTTTCTACTGAAAGAACATACACAACCAGACAGGTTAAGCTCAGTGAGCAGAACTGATTAATTGCAGGCTTCTGGGCTGGACTTGTACTCCCAGCGGACCTGGCTGAGAACCGCGAGGGGGCTGATGTCTCCCGGGCGTCACGTGATCCCCCAGCTGAGAAGAAGGGGAAACCCCCGATGGTGCCATTTTGGCCAGCCACGTGGATTACAAGCGGGGCCAGTTTGTCTGCCTAGTGGCATGCCACCACAAAATGCCCTTAAGCAATCCTTCACTAAGAGGTGCTCTGGTTAGTAAGGGAGTATTTAAGGTGGTATGTGCGGTGCGGTAAGGTAGCAGCAGGCAAACACAAAACTCAAAAGACTGTACAACAAGCTTTATTCCAGTGAAAGTCTGAAAACCAGTTCATGCCTTGGTGGCCCCCGTGTGACTGGCTCAGGTCCATATTCAGGTCGGCTGATTGACAGCCGAGCAAGTGGAGTCTGCCCCTTAGGTGGTCTCCTGCAGGTACAGAGATCGCCCCCCTGCAGTCAGCTGGTGGTCATATCACCACATTATGTGAGTGGAAAACCAGGTTCAGAACCATTGCCCTGCATCTTTAGGTTCAAGAGCAGCTTTATTTTCTAGCAGCTATCGTGGTGTTGCACCTCCCTGTACCACACTAACCAAAAACTACTCCGGCACCACCAAATGATCTGTCCATACTGACGAATACTAAAACATCACTTTTTGCGCAAACTACAATTGTGAATATTTATCGGTCCTTTTATGTTTAATCCTTACTGTCCTGTGGCATAGTTTGGTAACTTAATTCAGATCAGCGATGGAGTGTATTGTGCACCAGTGTGGCAGCAGGTGAGAATTTCAGTGTACCTGTACATTGTGCTTGTGTATGAGGTGATATGAGAGTTGATTGATTGCCATGTACAGGTGACAATAAACTCTCGTACCTCATCCCGTGTACCAGGGGTCAGCCATCAGCATCAGTATCTCCATTCCTCGTACATTTCTAGATGAAAAGCATACAAAAGAGCAGGGATTTAATCATTTTATATATTTTAAAAATTTTGACGTACAGTACCTTGGACCATTTCGGCCCACGAGCCCATGCCGCCAATTTACACCCAGTTAACCTACATCCCCAGTATATTTCAAACAGTGGGAGGAAACCAGAGCCCCCAGGGAAAACCCACGCAGACACGGGGAGAAGGTATAAAGTCCTTACCCGAACCCTGGTCTTGTAACAGCTTTGCTCTAACTGTGCTGCCCATGCTGTGACTCTTGGGCACCGGTGAGACCTCGCTTGAAGAACTCTGAACAGCTTTGGGCACCTTATTTGAGAAAGGATGTGCTAGCATTGGAGAGAGTTCAGCGAAGATTTACTGGAACGATACCAGGAATGAAAGAGTTAATATGTGAGGAACGATTTTTGGCTCTTGGACTGGACTTGGGGTACAGAAGGATGAGGGGGGAACCTCAGAGAGACATTTCAAATGCTGAAAGGCCTGGACAGAGTTGATGTGGTAATGCTGTTTCCCATGGTAGGGGAGTCTAGGACAAGAGGTCACCATTGAAGGATGAAAGGGTGTCAATTTAAAATAGAAATGCAGAGGGTCACGTGTCTGTGGAACTTGCTGCCACAGGTGGCTGTGGAAAGGAGGTAGTTGGGTGTATTTAAGACAGAAATTGACAGACATTTGATTAGTCTGGGCATCGAGAGTTACGGAGAGAAGGCCAGGGAGTGGGGATGAGTTCATGCTGAAATGGCAGAGCTGATCTGATGGGCTGATTGGCCTCCTTCTGCTCTTGTATCTTGTGTTCTCTGAGTTTTTACATTAACCAGGTGACTACATGTTCAGCAGGGAGAGGATGCAAAGACACGGCCTTCACTCCAAGTCATTACTGCAGCTCACACTGGCTCTGATCAAACCTGACGCCGTGGCACATCCGTTAATTCTGCAGGTAGGGACCTTCGGATTACAGCATGGGTCTTCTAAGATCATAAAATGTCGGTCCAGAATTGGGCCATTTGGCTCATCGAGACTGTTCTGCCATTCCAATCGTGGTTGATGTATTTTTCCCACAATTCCATTTTCCTGCCTTCTTCCTATATCCTTTGACCCCCTAAATTGGACGACACAGTTCAGGGCTACTACAGCGCCAGCAAACCTGGGTTCAAATCCCGCGCTCTCTGTAAGGAGTTGGTACATTCTCCCTTTGTCTGCATGGGTTTTCACCGGGGGCCTCCGGTTTCCTCCCACCATTCGAAACAAACCGGGGATTGTAGATCAATTGGTGTCTTTCAGCGGCACTGGTGGGCTGGAAGGGTCTGTTCCTGTGATGTATGTCTAAATTTTGAAAATGTAAGTTTAAATTGAAAATATATCAAGAACCTATCAAACCCTGCACAATGACTTGGCCACCACAGTGGTCCGAGGCTATAAATTCCATACATTCACCACCCTCCGGCAGAAAACAATTCCACTAATTTCTGGTCTAAAGGGTTGAACTTTTATTCTGAGGCTGTGCCCTCTCGTTCAGACTCTCTCAGTACTGGAAACATCTTCTCCACATCTGCTCTAACTAGCCCTTTAAATATTTGTTTGATTTAGATGAGAATCCCACCCCCCCCCCATCCTTCCAAATTCCAATGAGTATAAGACCAGAGCCATCAAATGCTCCTCGCACATTCACCCACTCATTCTCGTAAACCTCTGGACCCTTTTCAATGCCAGCACATCCTTTCGTCGATGACCAACACCTTATAAATCCTCTTATTGATATCTTTCCTGTAGTTAGGTGACCAAAACTGCTCACAATACTCCAAATATGACCTCACCAATATCTTGTCAAATTTGACCATAACTTTGGGCGTAGCGGTTAGTGCAACACCATTACAGCGCCAGATATTGACACTTGGGTTCGAATTCCGCTCTGTCTGTAGGAGTTTGTATGTTCTCCCTGTGTGTGTGTGTTTTCCACAGGGGCTCTGGTTTCCTCCCACCGTTCGGAACGTACCGGAGGTTGTATGTGTAATTGGATGGCATAGGCTGGTGGCCATTAGGGCCTGTTACTGTACTGGATGGGAGGGTATGGAGGGCAATGGACTAGATGCAGGTCAGTGGGACGAGGCAAGAAAAGTCGTTTGGCACAGGCTAGAATGGGCCTGTTTCTGTGCTTTAATGTTCTATGGTTTTATGTTGAAATAAATGTCTAAATCAATAGTTCTTAACCTTTTTCTTTCCACTCACAAACCATTTTAAGTAATCCCTATGCCATTGGTGCTCTCTGATTAGTAGGGATTACTTGAGGTGGCATGTGGGTAGAAAGAAAAAGTTTGAAAACCACTGTTTTAATCGTCCCTCATTGACTCGTTATGTGCATGGTTTCAGAACTCCAAAGGAAATGGACCCATGACAATTTTTCTCCAGCAAAATATTTCAGTAACAATTGGGTCGAGAGCAGTGATTCTCAACCTTCCCCTCCAACCCACATCCCACCTTAAGCAATCCCTTACTCATCACAGAGCACCGATGGCTTAGGGATTACTTAAGGTGGAATGCGAGTGGAAGGAAAAAGATTGAGAACCACTGGTCTAAATACCCCAATTTGTGTACTAAATAATTTGATTTATGAAGGCCAATATGTCAAAAGCTTTCCTGGATCCGTCTGTTATCCCAGATCCTTCTGTTCTACCGTGCTTGTCCTTGTAGAAGTCCCACCTGCTGTGGAAGATCACCCACTGATCCGTGTACCTGAAGCCCTCTGTCCTGTACCCGTTGCTTAGCCACGTGTTCAGTTGCACTGTGTCCTATTTCTTGGTTCACTAGCTCATGGCACAAGGAGCAGTCCTGAGATTGTGGTTACTGTTTGTTCTTGGGTAAGGATGTTGCCCAAAGCATGAAAGTGGAAAACAGATTTCGTAAGGTCCTTGCTGGAAGTTTCACTGGCACAGTCAAAAACTCAGCATAAAATCTGCAAGAGGATTTCTTTTCACACACGATTGGGTTTCAGAGTTAGGAATTAACCAGAACTCAAATACTTTCCTAGATAGTTGGTTTGTTTCTATGTGAGCCATGTTCCAAAGGTAGGGGCCACCTTGTTGCATCTGTACATCTCCCACACATACGGGGCTGCAGGTTAATTTGGGGGTAATTGGGCAGCATGGCCGCAATCGGTTTCCATTGTGCTGCAAATAAAACATTAATTAAATTTCTGGAGCACAGTACATAACAGTCAAACTGGAAACCCCAGCAATCGGAGATCTGCCGCAGAGTCCAAGAACATCGAATTGGTTGATTGAGCTCAAACTCTGGCTTCCCAAAGCAAATAATTTGCCTTAACACCCAGTCCAAGCCAGGTTCGGATCTGCAGATGACGGTCTAGTCCACACATGTCAAACTCTGGCCCGCGGGCCATATAATTATATTTGGCCCGCAAGATCATTTCAAAAATGTATTAGAGGTGGCCCGCTGGCCGCCGCGCCAGTAATACTACAAATCCCAGAATGCATTGGCGTCAACCCGCTAATCGCCCCCACCTCCTCTGTTTACGTTGCAGGGTCTCACCGTGGACTCTGGTTTTGGGGCCTGGCCGGTGTCAGGGGAAGCCAAGGCCGCTTCCCAGCGCCCGGAACCGAAGGCCTCGGGCTTGACCTCGCCAGGACCGTTGCCCACTCCCCCTCCCTGCCGCAGGCTGATCCGCGACTCACGGAGACGGGGCCGCTGATCCCCCGAGATGCCGCCCTGCAGCGAGAGCCGATGCCCCCGCACTGTCGTGTCCCCCCGCCCGCCCCCCCACCGCAGCACGGCCTGGCCGATGTCAGGGGAAGCCAAGGCCGCTTCCCAGCGCCTGGAACCGGAGGCCTCGGGCCTAACCTCCCCAGGACCATTGCCCACTCCCCCTCCCTGCCGCAGGCCGACCCGCGACTCATGGTGACGGGGCCGCTGATCCGCCAAGATGCCGCCCTGCAGCGAGAGCCGATGCCCCCGCACTGTCGTTGTCCAACCCGATCGTCCGCAAACCCCGCCCTCCCGCACACAGGCCTGAGTAAGGATTATGAACTTTAATCTCAGGATAAAACGATCTTCCAATAGTTTCATGTCACAGTGATCAATATATTCCTGGTTAAAAATGGTCCTGCACCTGGATACAAGCTCATTAGGCATAAAACTTGAAAAGTGTGTAAGTCAAAGGATATCTGTACCAATGGAAAAGGGCATGGCAAATAACCCTGCTAGAGTTCATGCCCACAATCAGTCACCCATTTGATTGTTTCAGGAATCATGTTATTCTCCCACATTCTCAGATTTTACTATTCGACAGCACACGAGCAACATTTGACAAATCCTCTATAGAGAAATATTATTTATTGAATATTTTATTTCTCATTTGTTAATGCTTCTGGAAAGAGTTTATCCAAAACTATTATTAAACATTTATTTTAATAAGAAAAAGTTTAACATTACATAATTTGAAAGAAGAGAAAACATGCAGATGTTGTTGAAAATTTTCAATAAATATTTAGTTCGGCCCTCGACTTAGTCCAAGTTTTTAATTTTGGCCCTCCGTGAATTTGAGTTTGACACCCCTGGTCTAGTCAAACCGCACCCCACCCTCCCGCCCTCCCCAGCACAATTCTCTTCAAAAATAGAATCTGGTTCTTGTTCATCCTTTTGACCGTCCTTTTAAAAACTGAAATTAAAGATCATATTGGAAAGAACAAAATCTTTCAGACTGATAAACATGACCAATGTGGCTGAAGCAAATTCATGTGAGTATAAGAGCAGGCATGTCATGTTACTGCTGTGCCGAACCTTGATCACACTGCAGTTGGAGCGGTTTGGAAAGTAGTGGTCGACATACGGCAGGAAGTAGGTTGGAGCAGTAGAACCGTAGAACACTACAGCACAGAAGCAGGCACTTCGGCCCCTCTGGACCTCGTCCAACTATTACTTAGTTCCATTAACCTGTGCTTGGATCATATGGGGCGTCACGTTTGGCGTAGCAATTAGTGCAACACCATTACAGCGCCAGCGACTGGACCTGGGGCTCGAATCCAGGGCTCTCGGTAAGGAGTTTGTATGTTCTCATCTGTTTCTGCGTGGGTTTTCCCTGGGGGCTCCGGTTTCCTCCCACCGTTCAAAATGTACCAGGGGTTGTAGGTTAATTGGGGGTAATTGTGCGGCATTGGCTTGTGGGCTGCAGTGACCTTTTACTGATCTCGATGTCTCAAAATAAATAAAAAATAAAATCCTTCCATACCCCTCCCATCCATGTACCTGTCCAAATTTTTCTTCAAGATTGAACAAGAGCCCCCATTCACCACTTCAGATGGCAGCTCGTTTCACACTCCCACCACTCTCTGTGTGAAGACATTCCCCCTCGCGCTTTGGAATTGTAAGAAGAATAAATAACTTGATCTACCCAATCTCTTTTTAATTTTGGATGTTTCCTATCCGTTAAATGTGTTTCTTGCAAAAAAGCAACATCTACTTTAAATATAATTTAACACTTTTGTACATTTAATCGGGTATTTTGTTTCATCATTCTCTTTAAAGAATTTTGCAGCCACTTCAGCCTAGCACAGACCAACACAGACTAGCACCAGCTAATTAATAATGAACAACTCATGCATCTTGTAATATACAATAATTGTTTGGATGTTAACTTCATCAGGATGGGCATGTGGCAGAGGAGGTGGACAACTGCAGCATTTGGAGAGAGGGTGAGGGTGACAGGCCTAATGCAAGTAAATGGGATTAGTGCGCATGGGTGTTACAGTCAGTATGCACGTGATGGGCAGAAGGGCCTGTATCCACTGTACCGTTCATGCTGGAAGGTTTAAGGTATTCATCTGCGTAGTAGATCAATGGAACAGTTGTAGAGCATTTAGAAAGCAAACCGTTGTCTCTGGTGGAAGGTCCTATATGTTCGGTGTGCGCAAGAGAACTAGCCTGAGAAGTAAAATCAGGGGGCATTTTGGGAGGGAAGTCAATCCCCATGAGGTTGTGGGCATCATGAGTTTTCAAAGCTAACCCCAGCAAGCTTTGTCGAGAGACTTTACACACTAACAGGCGGAGGGGACACTCCCATCACACGCCATGGAAACTATTCATACAGGACTGCTTGGTCTGCACCCTGGAACTCCCTCCCTGATAACACTGGGAGAGCATTCACCAGAAGGTCTGCAAATGCAGCAGGGAGACTTGTCTGGAAAATCGTAGCCTTGTCTAGTTGATTCAGGCAATTTAGGGGTGGGCAATGAAGTCTGAAATTGCCAGTTACATCCACAATCCAACATACTGAATGTAAAAGTGGAACAGCTTGTGGTACAGAATAACCTGCTCCTGTTGGGACCATAGAACGTCACAGCACAGAAACTGGCCCTTCAGCCCTTCTACTCTGACCCAAACTATTAGAAAACAGGAACACTGCAGAACAGTACAGGCCCTTCAGCCCTCGAAGTTGTGCCGACCCATATATTCCTTAAAAAAGTTCTAAACCCTCCCTACCCCATAACCCTCTATTTTTCTTCCATCCATGTGTCTGTCTAAGAATCTCTTAAGTGTCTCATGTTTCAGCCTCCACCACCGTCCCTGGCAAGGTATTCCAGGCACCCACAACTCTCTGTGTTTTAAAAATCAGAACCCCTGCCATCTCCCCTAAACTTCCCTCCCTTCACTTTGTACACACATCCTCTGGTGTTTGCTATTTCTGCCCTATTGATACCTCTCAGAATCTTGTAGACCTCCATTAAGTCTCCTCTCATCCTTCTATGCCCCAAAGTGAAAAGTCCCAGCTCTGCTAACCTTGCCTCAAAGACTTATTTCCCAATCCAGGCACATCCTGGTAAATCTCCTCTGTCCCCCCCGCTCCACAGCTTCCACATCCTTCCTATAATGAGGTGACCAGAACTGAACACAATACTTCAAGTGTGGTCTCACCAGAGATTTGGAGAGATGCAATGTGACCTCTCGACTCTTGAACTCAGTCCCCCTATTAATGAAGTCCAGTGTCCCATAGGCCTTCTTAACTAACCTATCAACCTGCATGGTGACCTTGAGGAATGTATGGATTTGAATCCCAAGGGCCCTCTGTTTCTCCACAATGTTAAGTAACCGATCATTAACCCTGGACTCAGCCTTCTGGTTTGTCCTTCCAAAATGCATCTCCTCATACTTACCCAGATTGAAATCCATCTGCCACTTTTCCACCCAACCCTGCGTCCTGTCTATGGACTTGTCTGGTGGCTGTAGGCAAACAGGGATGGACAATGAAATCTGAACTTGCCTGTTATGTCCACATAGAACATTACAGCACAGAAGCAGGCCCTTCAGCCCTTCTAGTCTGTGCCGAACTATTATTCTGCCTAGTTCCACTGACCTGCACCCAGTTCACAGCCCTCCATACTCCTCCATCCATACATATGTCTAAATTCTTCTTAAATATTAAAATTTAACCCGCATTCACTACCTCAGCTGGCAGCTTTTTCTACACTCCCACCACTCTCAATGTGAAGAAATTCCCCCTAAACCTTTCCCCTTTCATCCTTAACCCATGTCCTCTAGTTTGTATCTCACCTACCCTCAGTGCAAAAGAAGTTAATCCAAATTTTTTTATAGTTTGAATAGAAACTACAACTGGGTGGCAAGGTTAATGTAGTGGTTAGTAACCCTGGGCAGCAGGTGTCTAACTCTGGGTGCTGGGTGTGTAACCCTGGCCAGTGGGTGTGTAACTCTGGGCAGTGTCTCCATGGGCTCAGTGCTCCTTATTGGATGTTTCTGGGAATGAAAGGATTATCATATGAGGAACTCTTGGCCTGGACTCGTTGAAATTTAGGAGAATGAAGGGGGATCCCATTGAAACACTTTGAATGTTGAAAGGTGTGGACAGAGTAGATGGAGAAGCGTTGTTTCCCATGGAGGGAGAGTCTAGGACAAGAGGGCACAACTTCAGGATTGAAGCGCGTCCGCTTAGAACAGAGATGCGGAGGAATTTCTTCAGCCAGAAGATGGTGATTCTGTGGAATTTGTTGCCGCAGCTGGTTGCGGAGGCCGGGTTATTGGGTGTATTTAAGGCAGAGATTGACAGGTTCTTGATTAGCCTGGGCACCAAAGGTTATGGGGAGAAGGCCAGGCAGTGGGGGTTGAGTGGGAAAATGCATCGGGGATGGCCTATTTTTCCTGTATCATATGGTGCTCTGGCAAAACCTGTGGCTCCTCCTTGCCTCACATCATCTGTTAATTACAGGCTGTCCATCAGAGGATACTGGACAATAACTTCATTATCTTGATGCGCAAATACTTGAAGTGGAGTCAGGAGGAGTCGCGAAGATTTTATGCAGAGCACTCAGGTATGTGTCCACCTCCCTGCAGGTGTGACAGAATTTGTAATGTTGTGCAGAGGGGTATTGTGCCCAGAATGAGGTACCTGGGTGATTGAGGTTTAAGGTGACACATTTGACGTAGTGGTTAACGCAACGCTATTATGGTGCCAACGATCGGAACAGTGTTTGCATCCTGCACTGTCTGCAAGGATTTTGTACGTTCTCCCCGTGCCTGCTTGGGTTTTCCCTGAGGGCTCCGGTTTCCTCCCACCGTTTGAAACGTACTAGGGGTCTAGGTTAATTGGGTGTAAATTGGGCAGTCCAGACTCATGGGCCGAAATGGCCTGTTACTGTGCTGTATGTGTAAATTTTATAAAAAGCAAAGACCAGCTGATGCTGGAATGTGGAGCAAAAGGCTGGGGGTCAGGCAGCATCCGTGGGGAAAAGAGGAATTGTTCACAGTGAGTTTTAATGCAAATCCCACTTTACACTTGGGGACTATGTTGACTGAAGTAGATTGGGAAATTGTATTGAAAGGTTTGTCTCGCGATGGATAATTAAAAAATTTACAGCCATTCCCTGACATACGTCTGAATTCCGTTCTGACCGACCAGCCATATCTCAAAATGGACGTAAGTTAGCATGGCATGTAGACTCCACACTATCAGACCCCACACTGATCCCACTGCCCCGCTCTCTCCCCACAGCTTTATCAGTCCCCACACTGATCCCACTGCCCTCAGCTCTCCCCACAGCCCCGTTATCAGTCCCCACACTGATCCTACTGCCCCTTGCTCTCCCGTCAGCCCGCTATCAGTCCGCACACCGATCCCACAACCCCGCGCTCTCCCGACAGCCCGCTATCAGTCCGCACACCGATCCCACAACCCCGCGCTCTCCCGACAGCCCGCTATCAGTCCACACACCGATCCCACAACCCCGCGCTCTCCCGACAGCCCGCTATCAGTCCGCACACCGATCCCACAACCCCGCGCTCTCCCGACAGCCCGCTATACCTGTTTAGCATTCTTTTATTCTTTTATCCTGAGAATTGAGAGAGATGTTGTGATGTACACAATCCCAGGAATACCATCTGACAGTATGATTGTACGTATGCAGCCATTAGCACTGGTCCATATACGAACAAGCGTAATTTTTTATACTGTATTTACATATTTTTCTTATTTTTTAAAATTTATAGTTTTTTTCAGTTGCATAGGTCATAAGTTGGGGAGGCTGTAATTAATTTTAATTAAATAAAAATCAACATTTCAAGAGGAATCAGGATTTATTATCATGAACATGAATCATGAAATTTGTTGTTTTGTGTTACAGGTGAAAAATTTCTATAAATTACATTAAAAAAATAATTAGCGCAAAGGAAGTGTCTGTGGTCATTGTCTATTCGGGAATCTGATGGCGGAGGGGAAGAAGCGGTCCTCGTGCCGCTGAGGGCTCATCTTCAGGCTCCTATACCTTTTTCCTGATGGTAGCAGAGTGAAGAGGGCAGGGCCCGGGTGGTGGGGTCCTTGAGGATAGAGGCTGCTTTCTCGAGGTACCGTCTCTTGTAGATGTCCTCTTGGAGTGGAGTTTGGTGACCGTGATGGCACAGGCCGAGTTAACCCTCTGTAACCTTATCCTGTCCTGTGGCAGGCAGCGATGCAACCAGTCAGAATGCTCTCCATGGTCCACCCTGTGGAAGTTTGGAGACTTTGGAGACAAACTGAATGCTGATGGGAAAATGTTTTTTCACTGTTTACAGACAAATTCTTCTACCAGCGAGTGGTTCAGTTCATGGCCAGGTGAGTTTTATCGTCATTGCAGTCAATATCCAGGATTCCCATCTTCCAACCCCTTTAACCTCTGTGTTTCATCTCCGTGGTGCTGGCCAGTGGACCCATGAGAGCATACATTCTGGCTCATGAAGACGCCATAACCCACTGGCGGCAGCTGATGGGGCCCACCAGGGTATTCCGCGCCCGCTACTCTGCCCCGCTCTCGATCCGTGGGGAACTGGGCTTGACCGATACTAGGAACACCACGCACGGCTCAGGTGAGGAACCCAAGTATGGGAGTCATTGGGGCAGTACAGTTAGCACAACGCTGTAACGGCGCCAGCGATCGGGCCCGGGGTTCGTATCCCCTGCTGTCTTTGAGGAGTTTTACGTTATCCCCGTGTCTGCATGGGTTTTCCCTGGGTGCTCCGGTTTCCTCCCACCATTTGAAACGTACCAGGGGTTGTAGGTCAATTGGGGGTAATTGAGCAGCACGGATTCATGGGCTGAAATGGCCTGTTGCTGTGCTGTACGTCTAAATTGAAGAACAATAGAGCACTGCAGCACAGAAACAGATCCTTCGGTTTTTCTCGTCTGTGCCTAACCATTCTGTCTTGACCCACTGATCTGCACTGGGACTAGAGCCCACCCATCCATGTTCTGCCCAAATATTTCTCTCATTCTTGTCATACAAGCAGAGGCTGGAATCTGCAGGAGGGGGAGGGGTGAAGGGATGGTGTCAATGTTTTGAGTTGAGACCCTGTATTGGGACTGAAATGGCAACGCATGTGCAGGTTCCTATTTCTGGTGCCCTGCTGGGGTCATCAACCACATGGGTTTGCAGACCCTGGCAGACCACCAGAAGGAGGGAGAATATCCCCACCCCCGTCGAGACAAAGAAGCAGAGGAGACAACCCAACAGGACTGTGAAGACAGCAGCAGACAGTGAGGGGCTCAGCGGCTGAGAGTTTCGCACAGGCTCGGGCGACTTGTGGTTGGGGGACCCACTCGGGCTGCTGGAGACTGGCTCATGGGAACCTGATATTGGAGCTGGGATCCAAGGGAGAGCGGAGGGTAAGGAGGGTTCCTTCAGGGCCTTGGGCGCTGAAGTCTTCCCAATCATGCCGGAGGTTCACATCTGGAGCTCGGTTGCCGATGGATCAAACAGTAGTCCGTGTGGCTGCAGAGGCTGTGGGAGTGCTGGGTAATGCCCATGGTGACTTTTGGTTTGCCTTTCGGTAGATAAAACTTGAGTATATCATGTAAACTTATCAGCTTATGTAAACTTAGGTAAACTTATGTAAACTTATTCACATCGATCACACTCCTGCACCTATTTCTTATGTATATTACATTTAGAATGTATTATTACAATAGTCGGGCACTGAGGAGTGCGGTAGAATAGAGGGATCTGGGAATACAGATACATAATTCCCTGAAATTGGGGTCACAGATAGGGTTTAAAAGAGAGGTTCTGGCATATTGGCCTTCATAAATCAAAGTATTGAATACAGGAGTTGTGATGTAATTGGTAAAGTTGTATAAGACATTGGTGAGGCCAAATTTGAAGAATTGTGTGTAGTTTTGGTCACCGAACTACAGGAAAGAGATCAATAAGATTGTAAGAGTGCAGAGAAGATTTACTAGGATGTTGTCTGGACTTGAGGAACTGAGATACAGGGAAAGAAAGGATGAACAGGTTAGGACTTTATTCCCTGGGGCGTAGAAGAATGAGGGGAGATTTGAAAGAGGTAGAACATAGAGCAATACAGCACAGTACAGGCCCTTAAGCCCTCGATGTTTTGCCAGCCCATACATTCTAAACACACCCTACTCCATAACCCTCTATTTCTCTTTCATCTGTGTGCATAAGAGTCTCTTAAATGCCCCCAATGTTCCAGCCTCCACCCCCATCCCTGACAAGGCATTCCAGGCCCCCACAATTCTCTAGGTAAAAAAACACCCCTGACGTCCCCCCCTAAACAACCATCCCTTCACTTTGTACACGCGTCCTCTGGTGTTTGCTGATCCTGCCCTGGGAAACAGGGATTGGGTGTCCACCCTATCAATCCCTCTAATAATCTTGTAGACAACATCCTGGTAAATCCCCTCTGCCCCCTCTCCACAGCTTCTACATTCTTCCTATAATGAGGTGACCAGAACTGAACACAATACTTCAAGTGTGGTCTCACCAGAGATTTGTAGAATTGTAGCATGTCCTCTCTACTCCTGAGCTCAATCCTCCTATTAATGAAGCCCAGCGTCCCATAGGCCTTCTTAACCATCCTTTAAACCTGTGCAGCGACCTTGAGGAATGTATGGATTTGGACCCCTAGGGCCATCTGTTCATCCACACTCTTAAGTAACCAACATTAATCCTGTTCTCAGCCTTCTGGTTTGTCCTTCCAAAGTGAATCACCTCACACTTATCCATCTGCCACTTTTCTGCCCGACCCCGCATCCTGTCTATATCCTCTTTTAACCTTCGACAACCTTCAACTCCATCCATAACTCCTCCAACCTTCGATTCATCCACAAACTTCCTGACCCATCCTTCCGCCTCTTCATCCAGGTCATTTATAAAAATCACAAAGAGCAGGGGGTCCCAGAACAGATCCTTGTGGCCCCTCCAGGCAGAATCCTTCCACTACTAAGCTCTGATTTCTTCCTGCAAGCCAATTTTGTATCCACACAGCCAAGGTTCCATTGATCCCTTGCCTCGACTTTCTGGGGATCCTTGTGAAATGTCTTGCTGAAATCCATTTGACCACATCTACCGCCCGACCCCCATCAATTTCTTTTGTTACCTCCTCAAAAAACTCAATTAGGCTCGTGAGACACAGCCTTCCCTTCGCAAAGCCCCGCTGGGTATCCTTGAGTAGACTGGACTTCTCCAAATACTCATAGATTCTATCCTTATGAACCCTCTCATATAGTTTACACACCACTGACGTAAGACTCATTGGTCTATAATTCCCAGGGTTCTTCCTGTTACCTTTTTTAAACAAGGAGACTACATTTGTCATTCTCCAATCCCCTGGCACCTCCCCTGCAGCTAAAGAGGATTCAAAGATCATAGCTACTGCCCTAGCTCTCCTTTCTCTCATTTCCTTCAGCAACTGGGGTAAATCGCGTCCAGCCCAGCGGACTTTTCAATCTTGATGTTTTTAAGAAGATCTAATACTTCCACTTCCTTAATCTCAACATTGTCCAGCACACAGGCCTATTCTATTTTGACCTCCCCCTGATCCAGGTCCTTTTCTCTTGTGATGCAATGTATTCATTTAGGATCTCCCCAACCCTCTCTGCCTCCATGCACACGTTGTCCCCTTTAACCTTTAGTGGCCCCACCTTCATTCTCATCATCCTTCTGCTCTTCACATACGCATAGAACGCCTTGGAGTTCTCCTTAATCCTATATGCCAAGGCCTTCTCAAGCCCCCCTCGTGCTCTCCTAAGTCTTTTCTTAAGTTCCTTCCTGGCTGCCACATACTTCTCATGAGCCCTTCCTGTTTCCTGCTTCCTATATCTAATATATGCTTCCTTTTTCCTCTTGACAAGTTGCCTGACCTGTTTCGTCAACAATGGCTCCTACCTGCTTTTCCCCGTCCCAGTGGGAGAAACCTCTCCTGAACCCAGCACAAGTGATCTCTAAACTTCCTCCACATTACCTCTGTGCTTTCACCCTGCAACGTCTGTTTCCAATTTATTCTCGCTAGTTCCTGCCTCGTCCCAACCCATCATAAGTAGTCTTTCTCCAGTTAAACACTTTCCCTGTTTGACTGTTTTTATCCTTTTCCATAGCTAGTTTGAAGCTCAGGGAGTTGTGGTCACCGTCTCCAAAACGCTCCCCCACCAAGAGGTCCATCCCCTGACCAGGTTCAGAACCAGATCCAGTCCGGCCTTTCCTCTCATTAGCCAGTCAACATACTGTGTCAGAAATCCTTCTTGAACACACCCGACAAATACAGGCCCCATTTGTCCCTCTTGCAGTCAGGAGGTACCAGTCAATATTAGGGAAGTTGAAATCACCCATCACTACAACCCTGTATTTCTTTCACCACTCCAAAATCTGCCTGCTGATCTGCTCCGCGGTGTCCCAGGGCTATTTGGGGGCCTATAGACCACTCCCAGCACCACAACAGCTCCCTTCCTGTTTCTGACTTCCACCCACACCGACTCAGTGGACCCTCCCTCTGAAGTGTCCTCCTTTTCTATAGCTATGATATTATTCCTGACCAGTTATGCTACTCCCCCACCCCTTTTTCTACCTCCCATCCTATTCCTTTTAAAACATCTAAACCCCGGAACCTGCATAAGCCAGTCCTGCCCTTCCTCCAACCAAGTTTCAGTAACAGCCACAATATCGTAGTTCCATGTACAGATCCATGCTCTATTTAAAATTATGGGGTGGATAGAGAGTAAATGTAGATAGACTGCTTCTGCAGTATACTCAACATCCACTGGAGAGACTTCATCACAACATTGAAGTCCTTGAACATGCAGAGGTTACCAGCATTGAGACCGTGCTGTTGAAGTCTCAGCCTTGCTGGGCAGGGCACGTCTATAGGGTGGTGGATCATCGCTTGCCTAAAATTGTGCTGTATGGCAAACCCGCCACTGGCCATTGTGACAGAGGGGCTTTGAAAAAAGAGGTACAAGGACTCTGTCTGTCACGTTGACCATCACCAGTGGTCTGCTGTAGCCTCTGATCGCATGGCCTCGTGACATACCATTCCCCAATCTGTCTCCTCCTCCGAGAACGCTTGCAGGGCTGGTCTCGAGGACCAAAGGAGACGGAGGAAGAACCGTGACACAGCGGCCCCCAACTCAGAGCAGAATTTCCCTTGCAGCTGCTGAGGCCGGGCATGTCTGTTCCACATTGGCCTTGTCAGCTACCCGCGAGCCTGCAGCAGACGTGAACAGCCCCTTCCTTAACCTTCATTCGCGAAGCCAAGCCATGGAAAAAGGTGAGATCCAAACCAGAGGACATGGGTTAAGGGTGAAAGGGGACGTTTAGGGGGAACATGAGGGGGAACGTCCTCACACACGGGTGGTGGGAGTGCAGAATGAGCTGCCAGCTGAAGTGAATGTGGGCTCAGTTTTAACATCTAAGAAGAATTTGGACACTTTCATGGATGGGAGAGGTATGGAGGCCTATGGACTGGGTGCAGGTCAGAAGGATTAGGTGAAAATAAAATGGTTGACATGGACTAGAAGGGCCAAAGGGGCCTGTTTCTTTGCTGTAATGTTCTATGGCTAATAAAAAGAATTTCTGAACCTTTGAGGGCATAAAGGGGACATAGCCAGTGTACAGAGTTGAGAGGGAAGTGCGAGGCAGGAACTGGCAACTGATAGGTGGATTGAGCTGAGGAGAGATTGATAGGCAGATGGAGTCAGGTGGGGAATGAGGCCTCTCTCCACCATCTTCCCCCAGCTGGCAATCACTGCTCACCTGGATTCACCTTGTATTCCCTCAGCCTTCCCCCACCCCCCACCTCCTGAAACTGACCTGTCTCCCCTTTCCACTCCCAGTCCTGATACAGGGTCTTGACCCCAAACATTAACCGTCTGTCCACATTGTGAGGCAGGCTTCTCTGCTGAGATCACCCAGCAGTTTGTACTCAGCCTCGTTCAGATCCAGCCTTGTAGGGAACCTCTCCTGGAGGTGAAGAAGGGTGAGTAATCTTGGTTCTGATTGACCCTGGGGTGCAGGGTGCCAGGCCTTGGAGCTGTCCCTGAGCCCACCACCCTGTGTGCTCACTGCAACCGTCATGTTCACTGGAGGCTTGTTATTGACATTGTATTCACCTCTCTCCACTTCAGACTCGCCTGAATCGGCTGCAAGAGAAATCTCCTTCTTCTTCCCAGATTTCCAACAGCAGCGGTGGCTGAGCTCAGAGGAGAAACTCTATCGTCAGGGACACTACTACTACCACCCTGAGCAGCAGGTTCACCTGCTCAGGGACCCACAGCCTCTGCTCGTCCGGGGGCACTGACTGGCAACTGGACAGGGTGGGAAGGAGGAGGCAGACTCTGGCTGGGATGGTGGGGATAGGGAAGGGAGAGACGGTGGACTGGTGGCCATGGGGTGAAGGGTCCATGTCAAGGAGTGAGGGGCCAGGGTCAGGAGGTGAAGGGCTGGGTTCGGCGTAGGGGCCGGGGTCAGGTCGAGGAGCTGAGGAACCGATGAGGGGATGATCAAACTGTAATCACATTTTTTTTATATATACCTTTTGGTGGTGAAATAAATATTTGTATTTTATTAAATGAGGGAATTCCCAGCTTCATGTTAATCCAGCCACCCACATTCCTCAGTTCATAAGAACATAAGGAATAGGAGCAGGAGTTGGCCATTTGGCCCGTTGAGCCCTACTACACCATCAAATGTGATCATGGCCCATCTGATCATCGACTCAACTCCACCCATCTGCCTTTTCCAATATCCCTTAATTCCTTTTTTATGTAAAAAATCTATCAAACTGAACCTTAAATATGCTTAATGAAGTTGCATTAGCTGCTTCCCTGGGCAGAGAATTCCACAGATTCACTGCTCTCTGGGAAAAACAGTTTTGCCTCATCTCCATCTTAAATATACTCCCTTGAATCTTGAGGCTGTGTCCCCTAGTTCTGGTCTCACCTACCAGTGAAAACAGTTTTCTTGCCTCTATCTTATCCATCCCTCTCATAATTTAAAATGTTTCTATAAGATCTCCTCTCATTCTTCTGAATTCGAGGGAGTATTATCCCAGGCAATTTAGTCTCTCCTCATAGGTCTCATCTCCGGGATCAACCTGGTGAACCTCCTCTGAACGGCCTCCAAGGCGTGTACATCCTTCCTCAAGTCTGGAGGCCAGAACTGTACACAGTTCTCCAGGTGCGGCCTCACCAGGACCTTGTACAGTTGCAGCATGACCTCCCTGCTCTTGAATCCAACTCCTCTAGTGATGAAGGCCAACATTTCATTTGCCTTCTTAATAACCTGTTTTACCTGGAACTCAACTTTTTGTGATTCATGCATGAGCCCTCCCAAGTCCTGCCCGATTGCACCTGCTACAATTTTTCACAAATAATAATCTGCTCTCTTTTTCCTACAAAGTGGTTGACCTCGCATTTACTAACATTTTCCACCTGCCAGACCTTTGCCCACTCACCTCCCTTAACTCGATCCTTCTGCAGCCTCTCCACATCCTCTGTACAATTTGCTTTTCCACTCAATTTAGTCTCATCCACAAAATGGCTACACTACACCCTGTCCCCTCTTCGATGTAAATGGTGAACATCTGCGGGCCCATCACCGACCCCTGCAGCCCCCCCACTTCCCACTGCCTACCAATCAGAAAAACACCCATTGATCCCGACTCTCTGCCTTCTGTCAGTGAACCAATCCTCAATCCATGTCAATATACTTCCCCCGACTCCATCTGGATCTTATTGATAATCTCTTGTGTGGCACCTTATCAAACATGGAAATCCAAATATCCAACATCAACCTGTTCCCTTCTATCTACTGCACCCATTATATCCTTAAAGAACTCCAGCAAGTTTCTCAAAGAAGACCTGCCCTTTCTGAATCCATGCTGCATCTGCCTGATGGAACCCCTTCATTCTGAATGTCTCGCATTTCATCCTTAATGACAGCTTCAAGCATTTTCCCCGACCTCAGGTGTTAAGCTAACTGGCTGATAGTTGCCCGTCTCCTGCCTACATCCCTTTTTCAAAAGTGGCGTGACATTTGCTGTCTTCCAATCTGCCGGGACTTACCCAAAATCCAGAGAATTTTGGTAAATGACCAACACATCAACTATAACTCCCGTCATTTCCCTAAGTACCTTGGGGTGCATCCCATCAGGACCAGGGGATATGTCCTCTTTCAGCCCCATTGGTTTGCTCATCACTGTTTCTTTTGTAACAATTATTTTATTGAGGCCCTCACCTCCCTTCGCATCCCTATCTCCAATCTTTGGCATGTTGGACGTGTCTTCCACCATGAAGACTGACACAATATCTGTTCGATGCCTCAGCCATTTCCTCATTTTGCAATATCAATCTCCCTCTCTCATCTTCCAAGGGTCCTATGTTGACTCCAGCCACCCTCTTCCATTTTATATATAACTCTTTTTGCTCTCTGTTTTTATATTTTGTGCTAATTTCCCTTCCCTTATTTCCTGTTTATGTCCCTTGTTGCCTTTTAAAGTTTTCCCGATCCTTCAGTTTCCCTCTGCTTCTTGGCTCCTTTGTACAGATGAGCTTTTAATTATATTCTTTCTTTTATTTCCTTAGTTACCCAAGGCTGACCCTTCCCTCTCTTATTGCCCTTATTTCTAACGGGAAGATATTTTTGTTGAGCACTGTGAAAAATCTCTTTGAAAGCCCTCCACTGTTCTGCCAACGAGCCTGTGCTCCCAGTCCACGCTGACCAATTCCTCCGCCATCCTGTTGTCGTCTCCCCTGTTCAAGCACAATACACTAGCTTTAGATCTAACTCAATCAATTCAATCGTACCATGATCGCTTTTCCCAATAAGGTCCCGAACTACTTAGATGGTTAATTTATCTATCCCATTCCACAATACTAGATCTAAAACAGCATTCTCCCTTGTTGGTTCCTTAACGTGCTGCTCAGAAAAGCTATCACGGATGCATTTAATGAAGTCATCCCTCAAACAACTTGATTTTCCAAATCTACGTGGAAGGTAAAGTCCCCCATGACAACTGCTGTTCCAGTCTTACATGCCTCAGCTCTCTCCCGGTTAATTGCCTGGGCCACCGTGCTACTGTTATTTGATGGGCGATAGACAACTCCCACCTGTGGTTTTTTCCTTCTACTATCTTAATCTCTACCCAGATGGATTCAACGTTCTGCTCCTTAGATCTTGTATCGTCTCTCACTAATGCCCTGACCTCATCCCTAATTATCTTTTTGTAACTTTAATTCCCAATCATATAACCATATAACCACTTAGAGCACAGAACAGGCCAGTTCGGCCCTACTAGTCCATGCCGTAGCAAATCCCCACCCTCCTAGTCCCACTGACCAGCACCCGGTCCATACCCCTCTAGTCCCCTCCTATCCATGTAACGATCCAGTCTTTCCTTAAATGTAACTAATGATCCCGCCTCGACCACGTCTGCCGGAAGCTCATTCCACATCCCCACCACCCTCTGCGTAAAGAAATTTCCCCTCATGTTCCCCTTATAATTTTCCCCCTTCAATCTTAAACCATGTCCTCTAGTTTGAATCTCCCCCTTTCTTAATTAAAAAAGCCTATCCACATTTACTCTGTCTGTCCCTTTTAAAATCTTAAACACCTCTATCAAGTCCCCTCTCAATCTTCTACGCTCCAGAGAAAAAAGCCCCAGTCTGCACAACCTTTCCCTGTAACTCAAACCTTGAAATACTGTCAACATTCTCGTGAACCTTCTCTGCACTCTCTCTATTTTATTTATCCTTTGGCTTGGCTTCGCGGACAAAGATTTATGGAGGGGGTAAATGTCCACGTCAGCTGCAGGCTCGTTTGTGGCTGACAAGTCCGATGGGGGACAGGCAGACACGGTTGCAGCGGTTGCAGGGGAAAATTGGTTGGTTGGGGTTGGGTGTTGGGTTTTTCCTCCTTTGCGTTTTGTATCTTTCCTATAATTGGGTGACCAAAACTGTACACAGTACTCCAAATTTGGCCTCACCAATGCCTTGTACAATTTCATCATATCCTCCCTACTCTTGAATTCAATACTCCGATATATGAAGGCCAACATTCCAAATGCCTTCTTCACCACACCATCTCCCTGAGTATCAGCCTTGAGGGTACTATTTACCATCACTCCTAAATCCCTTTGTTGCTCTGCACTCCACAATTGTCTACCATTTAATGCATATGACCTATTTAGATTTGCCTTTCCAAAATGTAGCACCTCACACTTATCTGTATTAAATTCCATCAGCCATGTCTCAGCCCACACCTCCAGCCTTCCTAAATCACCTTTTAATCTACGGTAATCTTCCTCACTGTCCACAACACCACCAATCTTTGTATCATCCGCAAACTTGCTTACCCAACTCTCCACCCCTTCTTCCAGATCGTTAATATATATAACAAACAATAGTGGACCCAGGACCGAACCCTGAGGAACTCCACTAGTCACCGGCCTCCAATTGGACAAACAATTTTCTACCACTACTCTCTGACACCTCCCATCCAACCACTGCTGAATCCATTTCACTACCTCCTTATTTATACCTAATGCCTCCACCTTTTCTCCTAAACTCCTGTGGGGAACTTTGTCAAAAGCTTTACTAAAGTCTAAATAGACAACATCCACAGCTTTCCCTTCATCAACCTTTTTTGTAACCCCCTCAAAAAACTCAATCAGGTTTGTCAAGCATGATCTACCCCTGACAAAACCATGCTGATTACTCCCTATCAATCCCTGTACCTCCAAATATTTGTAAATACCATCCCTCAGAACACTTTCCATCAACTTGCCCACCACAGACGTCAGACTCACGGGCCTATAATTCCCAGGTTTACATTCTTAAACAGCGGAACCATATGTGCCACCCTCCAATCCTTTGGCACTTCCCCCGTGACCAGTGACATCCTAAATATCTCTATTAATGGCCCCACTATCTGTCCACTAGCCTCCCTGAGTGTCCTTGGGAATATTTTGTCCGGTCCCGGAGATTTATCCACCTTTATCTTTTTCAACACAGCCATCACTACCTTCTCGGTTATCCTTATATGCTTCATGACCTCCCCACTATTTTTCTTTACTTCAACTGGTTCAATATCTTTTTCCCTAGTGAATACCGAGGCAAAGAAATCATTCAAAATTTCCCCCATTTCCTCAGACTTCTCACTCAGCCTACCCTCACTATCTACAAGGGGTCCAATTTTATCCCTCACTAATCTTTTACTTTTAATGTACCTATAGAAACCCTTTGGATTTATTTTTACTCTGCCTGCCAAAGCCTCTTCGTGCCTTTTTTTGGCCTTTCTAATTTCTTTCTTAAGATTCTTTCTACACTCCTTGTAGTCCTCCTTCAAACTCTCAGCTCCCTGCTCTTTATACCTCTTGTACACCTCCCTTTTTCTCCTAACCAAATTTCCAATATTCCTCGAAAACCAAGCCTCCCTATGACTTCCAGCCTTTCCTTTGATCCTCACTGGGACATAACTACTCTGTACCCGCAAAATTTCTTTTTTGAATATCCTCCATTTTTCAGTTACACACTCACCTGAAAATATTCTGTCTCACTCAATACTCCCCAAATCCCTTCTTATTCCTTCGAAATTTGCTCTTCTCCAATCCAGAACCTCAACTTTAGGCCCCTCTTTGCTCTTCCCTAAAACTACCTTAAAACTAACAGAATTATGATCACTAGACCCAATTGGAACTCCAACATTAATGTCCGATACCTGACCTAGCTCATTCCCTAACAGGAGATCCAGTATTACACCGTCCCGAGTCGGTTCTTCTACTAATTGATTTAGAAAACAATCTTGAACACATTTAACGAACTCTAGCCCATCCAGCCCTCTAACTGTATGGGTATCCCAATCAATGTGAGGGAAGTTAAAATCTCCCATGATCACTACCTTATGATTCTCACACATATATACGTTATCTCTCTACACATTTGTTCCTCTAGTTTTCTTGACCCATTTGGTGGTCTGTAATACACCCCTATTAGCACCCTCATGCCTCCTTCACCCCTCAATTCCACCCAAACAGCCTCACTGGACGATCCCTCCAGACCATCTTGCCACCTCACGGCAGTTATGCCCTCCTTAACAAGCAGAGCAAGTCCTCCCCCTTTTTTACCCCCTGCTCCATCACATCTAAAACAAATGTATCCTGGAACGTTAAGTTGCCAGTCCTGCCCCTCTTGTAGCCAGGTCTCACTAATTGCCACAATATCGTGACCCCCAATTATCTGTCCATTCTCTTGTGCCCATGGCTACGATGACTTTGGGACCTGTGGAGGATTGCACGTGGTCGTTTGTGTTGTTGGAAGTCACGAAACCAACATTGTAAACAGTGGCACTGATTAATCTCTGTCATCTCAGCTCTGCTTGTTCTATGCAGCTTGGTACAGAGACGTTCGGGACCTAGCGCAGCCCTCGTCGAAACGGACAGCGTGGAGACAAGCCCTGTGGCCTAATGTCTGGGCATATCAGCAATTGCCCCTTTACACAGTCCCCTTCGCCACCTCCCTAAATCTGCCATCCACCTCTGCTTAAGGGTCCAACTATCCCACCAACTGGTGTGCTTTGAGGATGTGGAAGGAAACTGAAGTCACGGGGAGACCGTGCAAATGCCACACAGACAGCACCGGAGGCGGAAGCTGTGGCTTGACCTCCTGTCCTTCCTCTGCAGAGAAGTTGTCCAGGGGATGGGATTGAAGCAGAACTCATGGGGAGATGGGGGAGACATATTCCAGGGCAGGGGTGAGTTTGACACAAGTCTTGTCAGATGAAGAAGGTGTTCATCAGTGGAAAATAATGCCCAACTGTTGGGTGAGACATTTGTGGTCCATGCTGAAACTGGGTGTGTATATGCTGTGTGTTGCAGTATCTGATGGGGTGTGTGGAATCTGGTGGAGTAGGGGTATCTTACAGTGGGTGTATATCCAACAGGGGGGTGGTATCCAACAGGGGGGTGGTATCCAACAGGGGGTTGGTATCCAACAGGGGGCACGCAATTCAACCGTTGGGCATGATATCCAACTGGGAGGGCGAGGTATCAGACAAGGGGGACTAGCTATCCAAGGGAGGCATTGTATCCAACGGGGAGGAGTGTAGTTTCTGACTGAGGAGGGGTGTATCCAATTGGAGAGGGGAGGAAATGAGGTATCCAATGGGGTGAGAGCGATATCTGATGGGGGGACTGATATTGGACGGGGCCTGGGGGAGTGAGGCAGAGTGTTCCTGCAGGGAGCCAGAAGCTGATTGATAACCTGACGCTTATGGGTCGTTCACATTGTACTAAGAAATGCTGGGTCAGTGCAACCTTTTACATAAACAAACTGGCGTCCTGGAGCAAAAGGAGGTGGGACCTGTAGCATTACAGAGTCAACGTCCTGTGTGAACCCTCTTAGACAGAAGCTGCTGCGAAATGCATCGGCTCTATCTGAATAGTTAGTCTCAGGCGAGGGATGATAATGACCCCCCCCCATCCCACCTTTGTTGCATTTATATAGGTAGTGAAGTGGATAAAAGGCAGTTAATTCCTGTTTTAATAGCTTTGTAAAAGGGGGTAAATGATAGATGTGGCCGTCGATGTCCAGGCCAGCAGCTATTGCCCATTACTCATTGCTCTTGAGATAACGGACAGGGCAATTCCCTGCACTGCTGCAGACCACAAAGATAGCAGGAAGGGACTTGAGCCAACGTGAAAAGCGATGATTGTGGGCTTCAGGAGATCATGATCCAGTCCTCATCAAGGACTCAGTAGTGAAGAGAGTCAGGAACTTCAAATTCCTGGGGGTCAACATCTCTGAGAGTCTGTCCTGAAGCCTCCACGTCAATGCAATCACGAAGAAGGCCCGACAGCGGCTGTACTTCGTGAGGTGTTTTAGGACCAAAGATTCTCATTAACCTCTACAGGTGGACTGAGGAGAACATTCTGGCTGGTCACACCATTGCCTGGTGTGGAGGCGCCAACTCTCAGGACAAGAAAAACTTCAGAGGGTTGTTAACTCGGCCTGTGACATGACAGGCACCAGACTTCACTCCATTGAGGTCACCTACATGAGGCAGTGGCTTAAAAAAGCAGCCTCTATCCTCAAAGACCCCACCACCCAGGCCCTGCCCTCTTCACTCTGCTGCCATCGGGGAAAAGGTACAGGAGCCTGAAGACGAGCCCTCAGCGGCACAAGGACAGCTTCTTCCCCGCTGCCATCCGATTCCTGAATGATTAATGAACCACAGACACTGCCTCACTTTGATTTTCCGTGCACTATGTTTATTTATTGTAAGGTGGTTTATATGAATGTTCGCCCCGTGACGCTGCTGCAAAACAATGAATTTCGTGACTAGACATAAACAGACTTTTTCCCCTGAGGGCAGGGGAGGTTGGAACAAGAGGGCATGAGTTAAGGGTAAGGGGGAGAAACTTTAGGAGAACTCTTAGAGGATCCTTTTTCACTCAGCGAGTGGTGGCAGAATGGAATGATCTTCCAAAAGACAGGGTCCCTTCTGTCAGGGTCCCTTCTGTCATTTAAGATAAGGTTGGATGTGTACATGGAGGTGAGGGGGTTGGAGGGTTATGGGCAGAGAGCGGGTGGGTTGAGCTAGTGGAGTTGTTCAAGTGAACTGGTGCAGATTCGAAGGGCCGACATGGCCTGTTTCTGCGCCGTAAACGGTTATATGGTTATATAAATTCTGATTCTGAAAAGAGGCCAAGGAATGAATGGATGGGAATGTCCAGTATACTGCCCTATCACTCTCACTGGGTCTAAACCCTGGAGCTCCCTCCCTGTCAGTATTGTATATCCTTCCCCAGCAGAAAGATGGTACAAATTCCAGGAGGTTTACCACGTTGTGGGGATATATACAAAGGGCAATAGATGTCATCTTGGCAAACATGTTTGGGACAAAGACACTTTTTGCCTGTATTTGCCCCTGTGCTCCACAGTTTTTAATTTGTAATCAAACAATTCACGTGATTAAAATGCACATTTCAGCTTTTATTCGAGTTTATTTGTACACACTGCAAGATGTAAACCATGGCAAAGGTGGAATGCTTTGGATCTTGGGCAGTTCCTTTGAGCCTCCACACTTTGCTCCTGCCATCACTTTGATACAGGTTAATCTTGGTCTCATTTGTCCACAAGATCTTTTTCCAGGATTCTGCAGACTCTTCCAAATACCTGAAATCTGGCCTTCCTCTCTATGGCACCTTGCAGGGCAGCCTCTGTATTTCAGTTCATGAAGTCTTCTGCGGACATTCGTCATTGATGCAGAATTCTGGTCCTCACGCTGAAAAATGGCATCTACAGACTCCAAAGGTGATCAAAAGCTTAGAAGCCGAGCTCCCTTCTACCTGCACCAATGAAGCAATTAAACCTACCGGAGAACTCAGCTGAAGCCAAATGTCCCCAACATTATGGTGCCCTGAAATGGGGACTGTGTACAAGAAGCACAGTAATTTCTACCTGGTCAAACCAAAATGTCTACAAATAACTGTGAATAAAATCTGGAATGCACACTTTAATAACTTATGAATTGTTTGATTACAAATTTAAAACTGTGGAACACAGGAGCAAATAAAGAAAAAAAGTGTCCTAATCTGGAATGAGCACTTTAGGGACTCTTTACCCCAAAATGTCCACGGAGACCATCTAAACTATCCAAAGCCCAGAGCTGAAAGAATGGATCAATAAATCAGTTCTGGTCACCTCATTACAGGAGGGATGTGGAAGCTATGGAGAGGGGATTTACTAATAAGTCTTATGGGGCAAGGTTAGCAGAGCTGGGGCTTTTTCTTTGGAGAGTAGAAGGATGAGAGGAGACTTAATAGAGGTCAACAGCATTGTGAGAGGCATAGACAGGGGGGACAGCCAGCACCTGTTTCCCAGGGCAGGATCTGCAAACACTAGAGGACGTGTGTACAAAGTGAAGGGAGGGAAGTTTAGGGGAGACGTCAGATGTAAGTTTTTTTCCTCAGAGAGTTGTGGGGGCCTGGAATGCCTTCCCAGTGATGGTGGTGGAGGCTGGAACATTAGAGGCTCTTAGACAGATGGATGGAATAAAAATAGGTAACGGGGTAGGGAGGTTTTAGTACTGTTTTTGCTAAGGAATATATGGGTCAGTAGAGCATCAAGGGCCAAAAGGCCTATGTTCTAAATGCCCTCAACCAAGTCGCCAATAGTGTTGTTTATTGATGGAGATAAACAAATGCACATTCTTAGAAAAAGGCCTTTTCCAGGAAGTTGTTGAGGAACATTCCCAGTGGATCCAGCTTCTCACGGATGGTGCAGAATTTTTGGAAGGCGGGATACATGTTTTCAAAGTCCTTGTGGACACAGCTGTTGGCCTGCGTGATTAACAGGGAACAAGGGTCAGAACAAAGGCAGAACGAAGGGTCAGACAAAGAGCAGAGTGAGCTGCCTGAATGATTATCACCCAGTAGCACTCACATACAGCTGCTCTTCATTGACTTCAGCTCAGTCTTCAACACCATTATTCCCCCAGTGCTGGTCAAGAAGCTCCAAACCCTGGGCCTTTTCACCACCTCCCCCCCCCCCCCCTCCACCCCATCCCCGCAACTGGATCCTTGACTTTCTCATCGGAAGACCACAGTCAGTACGAATTGGAAACAGCGTCTCCTCCTCACTAACCATCAACACAGGCCCACCCCAAGGATGCGTTCTTAGCCCACTGCTCTACTCATTACACTCCCATGACTGTGAGGCCAGTGCTGTCTAAAAATCTGCCAATGACACCACAGTCAAGAGGGAGGCAGATCAGCTCGTTGAGTGGTGTCACAACAACAGCCTTGCACTCAATGTTAGCAAAACCAAGGAGATGATTGTGGACTTCAGAAGGAAGCAAGGAGAACATGATCCAGTTCTCATTGTGGATTCAGGAGTGGAGAGGGTCAAGAACTTCAAATTCCTGGGTGCCAACATTTCCAACGGTCTGTCCTGGAGCCTCCATGTTGATGCAGTCATGAAGAAGGCTCACCAGCGGCGATACTTTGTGAGGTGTTTGAGGAGATTTGGTCTGTCACCGAAGACTTTCGAAAATTTCTACAGGTGTACTGTGGAGAGCATTCTAGCTGGTCCAGAGGTGCCAACGCTCAGGACAGGAAAAAAATCTGGAGCGTTGTTAACTTGGAGTCACCAGACTTCATTCCATTGAGGACATCTACATGAGGAAGTTTCTTATAAAGCATCCCATCTATACTCAAAAGCCACCACCACCCAGGCCATGCCCTCTTCACTCTGCTACCATTGGGGAAAAGGTACAGGAGCCTAGAGACAAGCACCCAGCAGCTCAAGGACAGCTTCTTCCCCGCTGCCATCAGATTCCTGAGTGATCAATGAACCAAAGACAAGGCCTCACTTTGATTTTTTGAGCACTGTTCTTATTTATTCTTGTAAGATGGTTTATATGAACATTCGCCCTGTGACGCTGCCACAAAACAATGAATTTCATGAGGTCCTGCAAGGAGAATTCAGGGAGTTGGGTGCCAAGTTGAAGAAGAGGACCTCCAGGGTGGTGATCTCAGGATTGCTTCCTGTGCTATGTGCTGGAGAGGTTAGAAATAGGAGGATCGGCATCTTAACATGTGACTGGAGACATGGTGCAGGAGGGAGGGCTTCAGGTTTCTAGATCACTGGGCTCTGTTCCAGAGAAGGTGGGATCTGTACCAACGAGACGGATTGCATCTGAACTGGAAGGGGATTAATATCCTTGAGGATAGATTTATTGGTCTTGTCCCGATGGGTTTAAACTAGATTTGTGGCAGCGAGGGAACTAGAAGGATAGAGCAGTTTGTGGGGAGGAGGATAAAGGTCGTGCGAGGACTGCATGTACAGACAGAAATCAAAGGTTTGTATGTGATAGGACTTTTCTCAGGTGTATTTATTTTATTGCAAGGAGTATTGTTGGAAAGGCTGACGATCTTAGGGCGTGGATTGACACGTGGGATTATGATATTATTGCTATTAATGAGACTTGGTTGCAGGAGGGGCAGGACTGGCAGCTCCGTGTTCCGGGGTTCCGCTGTTTCAGATGTGATAGAGGGGGAGGGATGAAAGGGGGAGGAGTAGCATTGCTGGTCAGGGAAACTATCTCACCTGTGCAAAGTCAGGACAGTGCAGCGGGGTCGTCTACGGAGGCCTCATGGGTGGAGCTGAGGAACGGGAAAGGTGTGACCACATTGATAGGGTTGTAGTATAGACCGCCCAATATGAGAGAGAAATTGGAGGAGCAAATGTGTAGGGAGATAGCAGATGTTGTTTTCTGGCAAGGGTGTGTTCAGTAAGTGGAAGGTCTTCAGATGCCACATTTTGAAAGTGCAGAGTTTGCATTAAAGTTACCAGGCACAGGGAACCCTGGTTTTTAAGGGATATTGGCGATCTATTTAAGAATTAGAGAGGCAACAAGGAGCTAATGAGGTACTTGAAGAGTACAAAATACGCAAGAAAATACTCAGGAAGGAAATCAGGAAGGCAAAGGGAAGACCTGACGTTCCTCTGGCAGATCATGTGAAGGAAAACCTGAAGGGTTTCTACAAGAATATTAAGAGTAAAAGGGACAAAATTGGTCCCCTAGAGGATCAGAGTGGTCAACTATTTGTGGAGCCTCACGAAATGGGGGAGAACTTAAACAGTTTTTTGTATCAGTATTTACTCAGCAAAATGGCATTGTGTGTATGTTGAAGGCACTGGTGAGGCCAAATATGGAATGTTTTGTGCAGTTTTGGTCACCAAATTATAGGAAGGATATAGACGGAATAGAGAGAGTGTAGAGGAGGTTTACAAGAATGTTGCCGGGGTTTCAGGGTTTGAGTTACAGGGAACGGTTGAGCAGGCCGGGACTTTATTCCCTGGAGCGTAGAGATTGAGGGGGGATTAGATAGAGGTATTTAAAATTCTGAAGGGGACAGATACAGTCAATGTGGACAGGCTTTTTCCACTGAGAGTGGGGGAGATTCAAACAAGAGGACATGGATTGAGATTGAAGGGGGAAAAGTTTAGGGGAAATATGAGGGGGGGATTTCTTCACTCAAATGGTAGTGGGGGAGTGGAATGAGCTTCCAGCCAAAGTGGTAGATGCAGGATTGATTTTAATATTTAAGGAAAAGTTGGATAGGTATATGGACAAGAGAGGTGTGGAGGATTATGGGCTGGGTGTGGGTCATTGGGACCAGGTGGGAGAAGGTGTTTGGCATGGGCTAGATGGGCTGAACTGGCCTGTTTCTGTGCTGTAAATGGTTATAAGGAAGGAAGGGAAACAAACAGAAATGTCATGGAACATATGGAGATTAATGAGGTGGAGGTGCTTGCTGGTTTACAGTGAATAAATATAGATAAATCACCCGTGGCAGATATGATATTTCCTTGGACTTTGAGGGACACTTGTGTAGAAATTTCAGGGGCCCTGTCTGATCTATTCAAAATGTCCTTAACCACAGGTGTGGTGCCAGAGGATTGGAGGGAAGCTCATGTTGTCCCGCTGTTTAAAAAAGGCTCCAAAAATAAACCTGGTAATTATAGAAAGGTGAGCCTGACATCAGTAGAAGGTAAATTATTGGAGGGAGTTCAGAGAGACAGGATATATAGGTATTTGGACTGTCATGGGCTGATTAAGGACAGTCAGTGTGGTAAGTCGTGTTTAACAAATCTTGTAGAGTTTTGGAGGAAGTTACCAAGAAGGTAGATGAAGGAAAGGCTGTGGATGTTGTCTACATAGACTTTAGTAAAATCTTTGACAAGATCCCACATGCGAGGTTAGTCAAGAAGGTTCAGACTCTAGGTATTCATGGTGGAGTAATGAACTGGATTGGACAATGGCTGGATGGGAGAAGCCAGAGAGTAGTGATGGATGATGCTTCTCAGACTGGAAGCCTGTGACTAGTGGTGTGTCTCAGGGATTGGTGCTGGGACCATTAAATCAATGATCTGGATGATAATGTAAATTGGATCAGCAAATTTGCTAATGAGACAAAGATAGTAGGTGTTGTGGACACCAAGGAAGTTTACTAAAGTTTGCAAAGGGATCTGGAGCAGCAAGGAGAATGGGCCAGAATGTGGCAGATGGAGTTTAATGCAGACAAGTGTGAGATTATGCAATTTGGAAGGGCAAACCAAGGTAGGACATGCATAGTAAATGGTTGGGCACTGAGGAGCATGGAGGAGCAGAGGGATCTAGGAATGGAGATACATTGTTCCTTGAAGGTGGCGTCGCAGGTGGACAGGGTTGTAAAAAAAAAGCTTTTGGTATCTTAGCCTTTATAAATCAAACTATTAAGTACAGGACTTGGGATGTTATGTTGAAGTTGTTTAAGGCTAAATTTGGAATATTCTGTGCGGTTTTGGTGCCTAACTACAGGAAGGATATGAATAAGATTGAAAGAGCAGAGAAGATTTACTAGGATGTTGCCAGGTCTTCAGGAGTTGAGTTACAGGGAAAGATTAGACAGGTTAGGATTTTATTCCTTGGAGCAAAGAAGAATGAGGGGAGATTTGATGGAGGTTTACAGGATTATGTGAGGTATGGACAGATTGGATGTGAGTTGGCTTTTTCAACTTAGATCTAACTCAAAACAATGAATATTAGGAGGAAGTTCTTCCCTCAGAGAGTGGTGGGAGTGTGGAAAAAGCTGCCATCTGATATGGAGAATGCAGGCTTGATGTGTGTTTTAAGAATAAATTGGATAGATCCATGGATGGGAGAATCCTGGTGGGTTATGGCATGGGAGCTGGTCAGTGGGACTTGGGAGATGATGGTCAGCACAGGCTAGAGGGGCTGAATGTCTATTTTCTGTGCTGTAGTGTTCTATGGTTCTAACCCTGTACTCAGCCTTCTGGTTTGTCCTTTCAAAATTATTTTTCTCTTTAATTCAATTAAGTCTCACATGGGAGTTAAGGAAGACACTCTGCAGATGCTGGGGTCAAGTGTGATACAGAGACCTGCAGGAGAAACTCAGCCAGTCTCACAGCATTGAAAGGAAATAAAGGGGAAGCCAAGCTTTCAGCCTGAGTCCTTCATCTGGAATGGCAAAAACAGGTAGACAGCTCAGGGTCGGCATCAAGGGGGGTGCTCACGGGCCATGCCCACCACCCCCCCCCACAAATGAGTTATGGAGCCCCCCCAACCTG
>NC_091472.1:2696920-2786920 GCF_036971445.1 Narcine bancroftii
TGGGCGAGATTGTTGGGTAGAGGCAGGTTCATTAAGTATATTTATATGGATCAGCAAATTATTGACGGCTGAAGGACCTGTACTGGTTTAGAATATTGCATGAATAGCCCAGAATGGTACAAGAAGTGCACCTTAGGGACCCAGCTCCGATCCTGACCTCCGGCGGTGTCTGTGTGGAGTCTGCATGCTCTCCCTCGAGTTCCCTCCACATCCCAAAGACAGGTGCAAGAGTACGATGAGAGGTGACAGGTTGAAAGGGGACCCGAGGGGCAACCTTTCCCACACAAGGTGTTGTGTAGATGTGTGGAATGATCTGCCAGAGGAGGTGGTTGATTTGGGGACAATTACAGCATTGAGGAGACATAGATAGGAGAGTTTTGGAGAGATATGTGCTGAACGCAGGAAAACATGGCCAGCTCTGGTTGGCAACTTGGTTGGTAGCGAAGTGTTGGGAGAAAGGGCCAGTGCTGTACAATTCCCTGACCTGATGGTCAAATGGCTACTATAAATAACCTTTAGTGAATCAGCGGACATGGGAAATTTTGGGACCTGATTCGTGTGGGGGTGTCCCAGGTGGCCTAGCGGTTAGCACAATGGCTTGACGTTGGCAGTGGTCAGGACCAGGATTCGAATCCCGCGGTATCTGTAAGGAGTTTGTATGTTCTCCCCGTGTCTATGTGGGTTTTCGCCGGGGTCTCTGGTTTCCTCCCACCATTTGAAATATATTGGGGGTTATAGGTTAATTGGGTGTAAATTGGTCATGGGCCAGAATTGAAAATGTACAAGTAACCTGGTGGCCTGATGTTTCTTGTCCACTAGAGAGGTCAGAGGAGCAGTTCTATGTCTGACTTTCATTTTAAAGTTCTTTGAGGGCTCATGCCAGAGAAGTTGTGGCCGTTCACCAGGTGTCTGAGAACAAGCCCCTGTTAACACCACAAGATGAGGAATTGTGGGGTCAACAGTTAAATCTTGACCAAGTTCTTTTTTAAAGAGTAGTTAACTGAGAAAAAGTAGGAGCAAAGGACCATTCACAAAGTGTTAAGCTGTAAGCGGTGATGTTCCATCAATGCAGCCACTTACAGCCTACATCAGGGAATCAGCTGGTGAGACGGGGCACTCTATCATCGTTTGCTGATGAGAGAGAAGGGATATTGTGAGGAGATTACAGAAACTCTGCAAAGGGCCATTGTTGGTTCAGGGTACAGGAGGTGTGGGCTTTAGTGACAGGTAGCTAGAATCGTAAAGAGAGCTTTTGACACATTGGCCTTCACATTGGCATAGCGTTTAACACAATGCTGTTACAGCGCTAGCAACTGGGACTGGGGTCCGAATCCCGTGCTGTCTGAAAGGAGTTAGTGTGTGTCTCCTCTGAGGGTTCCGGTTTACTCCCACCATTCGAAAACGGCTGCAGGTCGATTGGGTGTCATTGGGCAGCACGGACTTGTGAGCCAAAAGGGCCCATGACGGTGCTGTATGTCTGAAGTTAAATTTAAACAAATCAAAGTCTAGGAGTTGGGACGTTATGGTAAAGTTGCATACGACATTGGTGAGGTTAAATTGGGAGTATTATGTACAGTTTTGGTCACCAAACTACAGGAAGGATATCAATAGGAGAGAAAGAGTACAGAGAAGATTTACTAGGATGTTGCCTGGACTTCAGGAACTGAGTTACAGGGAAAGGTTAAACAGGTTAGGACTTTATTCCCTGGAGCGGAGAAGAATGAGGGGAGATTTGATCAAAGTATTTAAAATTATGAAGGGGACAGACAGAGTAAATGTAGGTCGGCTTTATCCACTGAGGGTGGGTGAGATACAAACCAGAGGACATGGGTTGAGAGTGAAAGGGGAAAAGTTTAGGGGGAACATGAAGGGGAACTTCTTCACACAGAGAATGGTGGGGGTGTAGAACGAGCTGCCAGCTGAAGTGGTGAATGTGGGCTCAATTTTAACATTTAAGAGGAATTTGGACAGGAACATGGATGGGGAGGGATGGAGGGAAATGGACTGGGTGCAGGTCAGTGGGACTAGGCAGAAACAAATAGTTCAGCGCAGACTAGAAGGGCTGAAAGGGCCTGTTTCTGTGCTGTAATAGCACAAACAATGTGGAACATACTGTCGACATGACTGGGGTGGTGGGGGTGCTGAACAGGTTGGGGTGGGGGAGGGGGTGGAAACACAGTATCAACAATTAATTCAAAGGAATGAGGCCATTGCTGTTGAGAGGTTTGGAGTATACAGCAATGCAGATGGTCAGCATGTAATGCAAAAGATTGGGGAAGGTTATGTTGGTTCAGGGTACAGGAGGTGTGGGCTTTGGTGAGACCACACCGGGGGTGAGTTGGGAATTTAGTGCATCAAGAGTGAATTGGGGATTTTGTGACAACATTCTGGGTGGCAAGATTGGCGTAGCGGTTAGTGCAACGCTGTTACGGCGCCAACAACTGGTACCGGGGTTCAAATCCCACACTGTCTGCAAGGGGTTGGCATGGTTTTCCCCGGGGTCTCCAGTGACCTCCCACCGTTTTAAACATACCTGCGGGGGGGGGGGGGGGTGGGGGTGTAGGTCTATTGGGTGTAATTGGGCAGCATGGGCTCGCGGGCTGGCCAAATTTTAGAATTTTGACAGATTAAGGAATTACTGGGAGTAGATGGAGGAGGAGTGGGAAGGAAGGGGGAGAGAAGTTCTGAGGATGAATCTGAGATTAAGAGAGGTCCAACGACTGGACCCTGTGGCCACACCAGCGGAAGTAGCTTACATGGGGATGGCCCAGTCTGAGACGTGTTGCTTGAAGAGGCACTCAAAGTTGAAAGCTCTGTCGCTCCGCTTGACCTGCATGACTTTTGCTGAATAAACCAGCCAATAGAAGAAGCGGGTGATCCAGGGCACCAGGCAGGGGAAGAAAGTACTGCAAAGAGAGGTCAAAGGTTAGGAGATAAAACACGAAAGTCTGCAGACGTTGTAATTGCAGTAAAAAACACAGAAATGCTGGGGGATCTCAGCCAGTCTCATGGCTTCCAGAGGAGGTAAGGATACATTACCCATGCTTCGGGACTGAGCCCTTCTTCAGTGTAAGAGAGGCCGGCATTTATAGTAAAAAGGCTGGGGGGAAGGGAAGACTGGGCAGGGGGAGGAGTTCATCCTGTTATAGGCCCAGAGGAGCCCAAAACCCAACAGCAATAGAAATTCACCAAGACAAATAGTTACTAAACAACCATCTGTTTTAATTCTCTTCAAACATAAAAACAGGTACAAACTTTAACTTATTACTATTAACTTAACCTAACAACCCCCTTCTAATACTAAGTGTAGGTGTATGTAATGTGTGTGTAAGTTCAGGAAAGTTCTTTCATTCATAGTCCAATCTCTCTTCTCACTCCTCCAAGTTCATTGGTATCAGGCAATTCTTAGACTGTGCACAGAATTTAACATTTATGAATTTCACCAGGCTTTGGTACTCAAATGGTTACTGCTCAGGAAGGTTCTTGTTGGTTTGTTGCTAGTTGGACACAAGCTGATTCCCTCTGATCAGTCACTTCAGTGTCTGGCCGAAGAAACTTGCCCCATCAGGGTTTTCCAAATGATCACCTCTTTCTTCCAGGTCATCACAGAGTTCCTTTTATTTCCCTTATTTCAGGTGAAACTCTCTAGCCAGCCATTTCCTCTTGCATGGACCACAAAGTTTTCAACAGGCTGAACTCGGACTCACAACTGTCTTCAAAATGGGGTTTTAACAAGTTGCCAGCTTGCCGTGACTGCAGAAATCAGTTCTCTCTCTCTCCCTCTCTCTGCTTGTAAAATCACATGAAAGCAAACTACATTCAGACAGACTGCGGAACCGGACCCAATCTTCCGAGTCCATATATCTGTTGCTTTCAAAACAATAATCCATTACTCCACAGCATGTTCAATTAACACCTACTTCTGAAGTCTCCATGGACATTTTTCAAATGTTTTGCAAAGGCACCCGAAGCCTGGACTGTCTGGGTTGAGCAAAGCTCTTGCATTTGAAATGAGATCTGTTTTAGTCACACTTAACCAGAACCACTGGACACACCTTGGATAGCAGACTCCCTATATGATCTCTGGCACATCCATCGTGGTGGCCATGGCACAGAGAACATGTTGTTCCAACACTCTCAAAGATGGTGACAGGTAAAATAGATGGGAGAGAGCTGGTGGATGTGGTGTACCTGGACTTCCAAAAGGCCTTCGATAAGGTCCCGCATAAATGACTGGTTTCCAAAATCAAAGCTCATGGGATTGGGGGAAAAGTATTGATGTGGATTGAGAACTGGCTGGCAGGTAGAAGACAGAGAGTTGGGATAACTGACTCGTTTTCTGAGTTGCAGGCGGTGACCAGTGGGGTGCCACAGGGATCTGTACTGGGACCCCAGCTGTTCACAATTTACATTAATGATCTGGATGAGGGGATTGGAAGGAATATATCCAAATTTGCAGACGACACTAAGCTAGGAGGGGTTGTGTGCACGGAAGAGGGGGTCAGGAAGCTCCAGTGTGATTTGGATAAATTGAGGGACTGGGCAGATCCATGGCAAATGCACTACAATGTGGATCAATGTGAGGTTATCCACTTTGGTAATACAAACCAGAGGGCAGATTACTATTTGAATGGCAATAGATTGGGAGATGGGGAAGTGCAGAGATACCTAGGGGTACTTGTACATCAGTCTCTGAAGGCGAGCATGCAGGTACAGCAGGTGGTTAAAAAGGCAAATGGGTTTGTACCTAGGAACAAGGATACCTTACTGCAGCTGTACAGGGCCTTGGTGAGACCCCACCTGGAGTATTGTGTGCAGTTTTGGTCACCTTATCTAAGGAAGGATGTTCTTGCAATGGAGGGAGTGCAGAGGCGATTCACCAGGCTGATACTTGGAATGGCAGGAATGACTTAGGAGGAAAGATTGTGCAAATTGGGATTGTACTCCCTGGAGTTTAGAAGATTGAGAGGGGATCTCATAGAGACCTATAAAATTCTGGCAGGACTGGACAGAATGGATGCAGATGGGATGTTTCCAAGGATGGGAAAATCCAGAACCCGGGGCTATGGTTTGAGGATAATAGGCAAACCATTTAGGACCGAGATGAGGAGGAATTTCTTGACCCAGAGGGTGGTGAATCTGTGGAATTCATTGCCACAGAGGGCAGTAGAGGCAGGTTCATTAAATCTATTTAAGTGGGAATTCGATCTTTTTCTTCAGTATAAGGGTATTAAAGGTTACGGAGAGAAGGCGGGGATGGGGTACTGAACTTTAAGATCAGCCATGATCTCGTTGAATGGCGGAACAGGCTCGATGGGTCGAATGACCTACTCCTGCTCCTATCTTCTATGTTTCTATGTTTAACCCTTCAAACATTCCAGCGCCATAGTCCTATCTCATAGAGCCATACAGCTTGAAGGACAGGACCTCTGGGGTTGTGATCTCAGGTTATATCCATAGAACATTACAGCAATGCCCGTCTTGTCTGTGCCGAACCACTTTTTTTTTCCCTAGTCCCAGTGACCTGCACCCAGTCTATACCCCTCCATACCTTTCCCATCCATGTACCTGTCCAAATTCTTCTTAAATTATAAAATTGAGCCCACATTCATCACCTCAGTTGGCAGATCGTTCCACACTCCTGTCGTTCTCTGTGTGAAGAAGTTTCCCCTAAACTTTTCCCTTTCACCCTTAACCCATGTCCTCTGGTTTGTATCTCACCCACCCTTATTGGAAAATGTCCCCCTCATAAATGGTTATATGGTTATATGGTTATATAATTTTAAATACCTCCATCAAATCTCCTCTTATTCTGCTACACTCCAGGGAATAAAGTCCGAACCTGTTTAACCTCTCCTTGTAATTCAGTTCCTGAAGTCTGGGCAACATCCTAGTAAATCTTCTCTGCACTCTTTCTACCTTATTGATATCTTTCCTGTCATTAGGCAACCAGAACTCTACACAATACATCAAATTTGGTCTCCTGAATGTCTTATGTAACTTTACCATAACATCCCAACTCCTGGACTCAATACTTTGATTTATGAAAACCAAGATGCCAAAAGCTCTCTTTACAACCCTGTCCACCTGTGACACCACTTTCAGGGAATTATGTATCTGTATCCCCAGGTCCCTCTGTTCTACCCCACTCCTCAGTGCCCGACCATTTACCGTGTATGTCCTTTCTTGGTTTGGCCTTCCAAAATGCAACCCCTCACACTTGTCTGCATTAAACTCCATCTCCCATTTTTCAGCCCATTTTCCCGATTGGTCCAGACCCCTCCACAAGCTTTGAAAACCTTCCTCACTGTCCACCACGCCTTCAATCTTAGTGTCATCCCAGGGATTCTTGGCTGAGATCGCTCAGCGGAGAGAAAGATATCAGGCAGCCACTGAGCACACAGGTATCTCCAGCCAGAGCACGACATAGAGAAGAGCCACTGTCCTCTTATCAAGCTCCCCCACCCAGCTACTTCTACATCAGCCCCCTCAGCATTGTTGGGATCATGTGACTCGGGATCACGAGTGAGAGGGGGGCTGACTCTCTGTGTGCAGTGTCATGCTGCGATACTCCAGCAGAGGACAGCGCATGGCCACAATTCCAAAGCCACCTGCAGGTTTGCCGATGACACCACTGTTGTCGACAGAATCACAGACGGCAAAGAGGAAGCGTCCAGGACGGAGACAGATCAGCTTGTTGAGTGGTGTAATGACAACATTCTCAGCAGGACCAAGGAGATGATTGTGGGCTTCAGGAGGAAGTCAGAACAACATCCTAGTAAATCTTCTCCACACTCTTTCTATCTTATTGATATCTTTGACATAGAGGATATTTTTTTATCTTTCCAACGGGAACAGGGTGAAAGGGCTCAGTAGTGGAGAAGGTCAAGAACTTCAAATTCCTGGGTGTCAACATCTCCGAGGATCTGTCCTGTGGCCTCCGTGTTGACGCAATCACAAAGAAGTTATCGTTAATCTCTGAGGAGATTCAGTACGTCACCAAAATCTCTCATAAACGTCTACAGATGGACTGTGGAGAGCATTCTGGATGGTTTATCACTGCCTGGTACAGAGGCGCCAACTCTCAGGACAAGAATACACTCCAGAGGGTTGTTAACTCGGCCTGCGACGTCACAGGCACCAGACTTCACTCCATCGAGGAACATCTACAGGAGGCGGCATCTTAATAATGCAGCCTCTATCCTCAAGGACCCCCACCACCCAGACCATGCCCTCTTCACTCGTCCGCCATCAGATTCCTGAACCACAGACCCTGCCTCACTTTGACTTTTGTGCACTATATTGATTTATTGTTGGACGGCGGTTTCTATGAATGTTCGCCCTGTGAAGCTGTCGCACAAAACAGTGAATTTCATGTAAATAAATTTTGATTCTGATTTCTTTAAATCTGTTGCAACGGATGAGGGGAACTCACAAAAGTTCTGGAGGATCTCAGCAGGCCACGCAGCATTCGTGCATTTCAGGCCAGACTTTGGTTAAACCTGACCATCTATTGGTGTCTCCATTCAGGAAGGGGCAACAGCAACTGCATTTCCTGAGAGGACTGAAGAGGGCAAGGCGACCGGCCGCCATCATGTCAACCTTCTATAGGAGCTCTATTGAGAGCGTCCTGGCCGGCTGCATCACTGTGTGGGACGGTCGCTGCAGAGAAATGGAACGGAGGTCAATCCACAGATCCATAAGGGTGGCAGGAGGATCACTAGAGTCTTCCTCACTCCCCCATTGACGCAATCTAATGGGATCGTTGTCAGAAGACAGCGCACAAAATCATCGAGGACCCATCCCACCCTGTTCCCATTGGGAAGATAAAATATCCTCTAGGTCAAAGATATCAATAAGATAGAAAGAGTGTGGAGAAGATTTACTAGGATGTTGCCCGGACTTCAGGAAATGAGTTACAGGGAAAGGTTAAACAGGTTAGGACTTTATTCCCCGGAGCGTAGAAGAATGAAGGGAGATTTGATCGAGGTATTTAAAATTATGAGGGGGACAGACAGAGTAAATGTAGATCGGCTTTTTACACCGAGGGTGAGTGAGATACAAACCAGAAGACAGGGGTGAAAGGGGAAAAGTTTAGGGGGAACATGAGGGGGAACTTCTTCACACAGAGAGGGGTGGGGGTGTGGGACGAGCTGCCAGCTGAGGTGGTGAATGCGGGTACAGTTTTAACATTTAAGATGAATTTGGACAGGTATTCGAGCCAGCCAGGCTGAGGAAGAGCTTCATGGCCACGGGGTGGGGGGTACTGGAGGATTGGAGAATAGCAAATGTGATCCTCTTGTTTAAAAAGGTAATAGGGAGAATCCTGGAATTATAGACCAGAGAAATCTAACGTCAGTGGGGTGTAAACTATTGTAGAAGATTCTTAACGATAGGATCTAAAAGCCTTTGGAGAAGTCCAGTCTACTCAAGGATAAGCTAGCGTGGCTTTGTGAAGGGAAGGTCGTGCCTCACGAGTCAAGTTTAGTTTGTTGAGGAGGAGGTAACCAAAGAAGTTGATGAAGGTAGGGTGGCAGATGTGGTGTGTATGGATTTTAACTTCAATTAAATTTGAAATACAGGACTGTAACAGGCCCTTCGGGCCCACAATTCAATAATGCCAAAATTACACCCCATTAACCTACAACCCCCGGTATGTTTTTGAAGAGTAGGTTGTACCTGTTGTGGAACGTGGGAAATCTGGGATGGCGTACTTGCCCCTGACGACTACACCTGCAGAAGGTGTAGCTGCAGCTCCTTACAACCCGAGTTAGGGAACTGGAGCAGGAGTTGGATGAACTGCAAGTCTTGAGGGAGGCAGAGGTAGTGGTGGACAGGAGTGTCACCTTTATAATCCAGGCTGGCAGCTGGGTGACCATCAGGAGAGGGAAGGGGAAGATGAGACAGTGCAGCGTACCCCTGTGGCCATTCCCATCAACAACAGGTATACCATTTTGGATACTGTTGATGGGGACCTACAAGAGACACGTCGAGGAGATCATGTCTCCAGTGCAGAGACTGGCCCTCGGGCTCAGAAGGGAAAGGGGGGGGGTGGAAGAGAAAAGCATTAGTGATTGGGGACTCGTTGCTTCGAGGAGCGGATAGGAGGTTTGCTTAGAGGAGATCAAGTATCCTGGATGGTATGTTGCCTCTCAGGTGCCAGGATCGGGGGCATCTCTGATTGAGTACACAGTATTCTGGAGGGGGAGGGGGAGCAGCCAGATGTGTGGTCCACATGGGAGCCTATGACATAGAAGTGGGGATGAGGTCCTAAAGGAAGAATATAGGGAGTTGGGGAAGAAGTTAAAAAGCAAGGGTGGTAATCTGAGGATTGGTGCCTGGGCCACGCACCAGAGAAATTAGGAATATGAAGATGTGGCAGATGAATGCGTGGCCGACGAGTTGGGGCAGGGGTTCAGATTTGTGGATCATTGGGATCTCTTCTGACCTGTAGAAAAGGGACTGGATGCACTTGAACTTGATGAGGACCAATGTCCTGGTGGGCAGGTTTGCTAGAGCTGATGGGAGGGTTTAAACTAGTTTGTCGAGGGGGTGGGAATCCAAATGAGAGTGCGGAGATTAGGGTAGAAGGTCAACTAGATCTGAAGGGAGAGAGGAACCAGAATGTTAAAGTTAATGGGGGGGAGGGGGTGTTAGTAAAAGTAGATGGTCATCAAAGGAGTGAATGTTGGGAACATTCAAGTGTATATATTTCAATGCAAGGAGCATTGTAAGAAAGATGGATGAACTTAGAGCAGGGATTGACACATGGAAATATGATATTGTAGCTATCAGTGAAACTTGGTTGCAGGAGGGGCATGATTGGTAGCTAAATATTCCAGGGTATTATTAGAGAAAACATAACAGCGGTACTATGGCAGGATAGATTGGGGGGCTCGTCCAGAGAGGCTACTTGGGTGGAAGTGAGGAATGGGAAGGGCATGAAAACACTAATGGGAGTTTATTATACATTAATGAACGGAGCTATTAGAGGAGAAAATTTGTAAGGAGATGGCATATGTGTGTAATAAACATAAGGTGGTGATTATAGGAGATTTTAACTTTCCACACATTGACTGGGACGCCCATACTGTAAAAGGACTGGAGGGGTTGGAGTTTGCCAAATGTGTTCAGGAAAGTTTTCTGCATCAATACCTTGAAGAATCGACTGGAGAGGGGGCAGAATTGGATCTCCTATTAAGGAACAAGATGAGTCAAGTGAGAGAGGTTTGTGTTGGGGACTTTGGGTCTCGTGACCATAATACTATTAGTTCTAGGTTAATGATGGAGGAGGGTCGGGCTGGGCCTCAGGTGGAGATTCTTGATTGGAACGAGGCTAATTTTGAGGAGATGCGGAAGGATTTAAAGGGTGTGGATTGGGAGAATTTATTTTCTGGGTAGAGTGTAACAGATTAATGAAGGATATTCAAAGGTGAAATTTTGAGGGTACAGAGTGGGTCTGTCCCCAGAAGGATTAGAGGAAAGGATGGAAAATATAGGGAGCCTTGGTTTTCAAAGGAATATTGGGAATATGATTTGGAGGAAGAGGGATGTGGACAACAGGTAAAGTCATCAGGGGATAAATGAGGTGCATGAGGAATATAAGGAGTGTTTTAAAAAAAAAACAAGAAATAAATTAGTAAGGTTAAAAGGAGATATGAGCTGTTTTGGGAGGCAAGGTCAAAATAAACCTAAAAGATTTCTACAGGTACATTAAAAGTAAAAGAATAGTGAGGGATGAAATTGGGCCCCTTGAGGGTCAGAGGGGTTGGCTCTGTGAGGGTCAGAGGGGACGGCTCTGTGAGGGTCAGAGGGGACGGCTCTGTGAGGGTCAGAGGGGACGGCTCTGTGAGGGTCAGAGGGGACGGCTCTGTGAGGTACCAGAAGAAAATAGGGGAAATTATAAATGATTTCTTTTTCTTTGTATCAACAGAGGGAAATAGTCAGTTCGTGTTTTGGGTTGGGACCCTTTATGAGCCTGATAAAGTCTCGATAAAGGATCCCAAAACGTTGACTGTTCAAGGATTCCACCTGACTCATTGAGAACCCCAGAATCTTTTTCATTCTTTCAAGATTCCGGTATCTGGAGTTTTTCTAGTTCTTTTTTTTCCCAAATTCGTTCCCTGCAGGATTTGAATTCCCATCACCAGAGCAGTGGTGTTAAATGTTTGGGTGTGACTGGAACACAGAGGATTGTTGGAGAGTGTGCAGCCAGGGTTATACCTCAGCGTGACAATGACCTTTCTACCTGGATCCAAATCTGGCAAAGTATCCCCCATCTTCACCTACACTGGCTGCTCTGAGACCTTTAACCCGGGCTCAGTGGGTTTTACTGCTTCCATGGAGGAGTCAGTGGCCCTTGATTTGAGCTGTGACTCCAGGGGGATTTGCCCTGTAAAGAAGAGCAGGTGGCATTTGACCCCCAGGTTGTTGGGCAAGGAGATGTCTGACTGACCTGATCCACAGAAGCAGCTCTAGCAGGTAATAGCCAATGGCATAGTCCCACAGCCAGTTGGAAGAGGTCTGAATTGGCTGCAAAAAGATAATACTGTTAGCAGATGTCAGACACAGGGAGATGAGTCAGAGAGGTAGCATCTCCGGGGGAGGGTGGGAGGGTGTGAGCAACAATTCCAGGGGATGTGAGGAGCATCTCCGGGGAGGCTGTGAGTAGGTTTACACATGTCGGCAATCTGTGGTGGGGTATTGTTCGAACCACTGGGTCACACGTTGGTCAGACCTGCACAGCAAGAAGCTGAGCCCCTATGACCGCAATGCTGCAGAAATTCTGAAACAAAATTCACCAACTGCACCTTGTCCGTGTGGTCGCCATAGAAAACGGTGGCCTTATCCGTGTGGGGAAACCAGAGAAAGCGGAAATACTCAGATTCCTTGAGGTGGGCGTCCAGGTTAGTCAGAACCTGCAGGAATTCAAAGAGAATTATTTACGGCCACAGAGCCATTCATCCAGATGCCAGCCCATCAGCACTCATTGCTGGAGTTTGCCACCCACAAAACAGGACCCTTCCCTTCTTTTCGGCCCTGTCTCTAAAGCAAGACTATCTGCTATCCAATTGATAGGCTGGAGTTGTGGAAAATCCGTGGGATCAAATATCCTCCTCGTGCGAGACTTTCCTGCAAATTAACACTGCCCATCCAAGGCCTGGTCCTTCACCCACACTCTAAATGTTTACCCCCCCCTTCCTCCCCAATGCACAGTGTGTATCATCCCAGAGAGAATGAGTCACCTGGGTCTGTACTCGCTAGAATTTTGAAGAGTGAGCGGAGATCATAAAATTAAGAAAGGCATAGATGAGATAGAGGTCATTAAGTTGTTCCCATTGGTGGGGGAGACCAGAATGAGAGGACATAGTCTCAAGATTCAGGGTAGTAGATTTAGGACAGAGATGAGGAGGAACTGCTTTTCCCAGAGGGTGGCGAATCTGTGGAATTTTCTGCCCATTGAAGCAGTGAGACGACCTCAGTAATATATTTAAGACCAGATTGGATAGATTTCTACAAAAGAAAAGGCAGGTCGGTGGAGATGAGCCTATCATCGGATCAGCTGTGATCACACTGAATGGCAGAGCAACCTTGATGAACCGGATGTCCGACTTCTGCTCCTATTTCTTATGTTCTTATCAGAGTAGACGTGGAAAGGTTATTTCCCATGGTGGGAGAATCTAGGCCAGTGATTCTCAACCTTTTTATTCCCACCCACTTCCCACTTTAAGTCATCCCTAGGCCATCGGTGCTTTGTGATCAGTAAGGAATTGCTTAAGGTGGGATTTGAGTGGGAAGGGAAGGTTGAGAATCACTCCTCTAGACCAAATTGTTACTGAAATATTTGGCTTGAGAAAAATGGTCATTGGTCCATTTCCTTTGGAGTTCTGAAACCGTGCACATGACGAGTCTATGAGGGATGATGAAAACAGTGGTTTTCAACCATTTTCTTTCCACCCACATCCCATCTTAAACAATCCCTTACTAATCACAGAGCACCGATGGCATAGGGATTACTTAAAGTGGAAAGAAAAAGGTTGAAAACCACTGGTCTAGGACAAGAGGGCACAGCTTCAGGATTGTAGGGGATCCACTTAGAACAGAGATGCAGAGGAATTTCTTCAGTCAGAGGGAGGTGAATCTGTGGAATTTGTTGCCACAGGTGGTTGTGGAGGCCGGGTCACTGGACGTATTTAAGGGAGAGATTGACAGGTTCTTGATTAGACAGGGCATCAAAGGTTGTGGGGAGAAGGCCGGGCAGTGGGGCTGAGTGGGGAAATGGATCAGCTCATGATGAAATGGTGAGGTGAATTCAATGGGTTTCTGATCGTGTTGGAGGTTCGGATCTGGAGCACGAGTTGCCGATAGTTTGAACTGGACTCTGTGCATCTGCGGGGGCAGTGGGAGGCGAATCCACGGACACTCAGTGACTCTGGGGAACTCTCTTTTGCTTCTCTTTGATTGCAAGAGGTGCTTCAGGCAATTTCTGCCGATGGCAAATCTGTGCCTTACGCAGGCAATTTCATGTAACATAACACTTTATATTACATGACAATAAATTAAATCTTGAATAGCCTATTTCTGCTTATAGTCCAACATTTGACATCTGGAGGCCAATAAATGCAATGCCTGAATCTCCTCTACTTCTGAACAGTGGCTGTGTGATCCAGCTGCTGGATTAGGGGGCTGTGACACTGTCACAGATTGATGGACCAAGCGGCATCCTCCATCGGAGATTGCCAGTCCAATCTCATTGCAAGATAACTAGCACACACTTCGGAAGTTTGCAGTGACTAAGCAAGAGCTGAACTTGCAGAGAAATAGAGCAGAAGGAATTAAATGGAGAGAGTCAGAGCCCTGCTCAAGGCTGCCTGAGTTTATCTGGGTCACTGTCCTCAGGGTAGCTTCACCACAACACACATACTTGGAAAGTGAAGGCAGGAAGGTGTAACTCTCAGCGAAGCAGCGGCGCATGACATCTTCCAGCCTCTCCCTGCCTCGTGCAATTTCCTCATGGCCGCCCTTGAAATACAGGCACAGATCTTATAGGGGAAGAGCACCCTTGTGGACCCAGTTGGAAAGGAATCACCGCACACAGCAAGAGATGGGCACCTCTGCCCTATTTCCAGCCCCGTGCATCTAGTTCAGGCTCACACATAATCGCTGGGGCTAGTACAACTGCATGAGAACACTCACACATCTTCTGCTCACACTCAGAGCCATGGCGTCCTACAGCACAGAAACAATACTTTTAAAAATTACCCTATATGCTTGCGTAAAAGTCGACCACCCCCTCCCCTATTTCTGGCCCAAATATCTGGCATTTTCCATGTATCGCCTGTAAAATTTGACCCTGGTTTACTGCCCAGCCCCGCTGACTGCAGGCCGGAACTCCCAATGTGGATGTGGTCCTCAGCTGCCCACCCATCCGAACTCCTGGCATCTCCGATAACGCAGGTACATACCGCGGTCAAAAGTAGTATCCATGTAATGGTCGACCCCAGAAATTTCACTTTAAAAAAAAACGGTGTACAGAATTCAACTTTTACTCAAGTTTTTATAGTCAATTTTATTTACAACAAGGTAGAAACCAACTCTAGCCATTGAAACCCATGCCACCCAATTGACAAGCAAGCCTGTATGTCTTTGAAGGTTGGGAGGAAACTGGAGCCCCTGGGGAAAACCCACGCAGACATGAGGAGAACGTACAAACTCCTTACAGATAGTGCTGGAAACAGGCCTTTCAGCCCCCCAGAACAGTACTAACCATCAATCAGCCACTAGCCCAAGAACTCGAATACGGAACATGCCCGTGCTGACCAGCTAACTGGTCCCATCTGCCTGCTCGTGGTCCATATCCCTCCATTCCCTGCCTGCTCATGTCTGTCCAAGTACCTCTTGCTGTATTTACTTGGCAGGCACCCACTGCATTCCGTGTAAAGACTCACCTTGAGAATCACCTTTAAACTTCCTCACTTTTATTAGAATTTTTGCTTCTAGTATCTGGTATTTCTGGGAACAAGGCCAGAGTGGCATGGTTAGCCCAATGCTGTTAGGGCACCGGCGATCGGGACCCAGGATGGAATCCCACACTCTCTGTAAGGAGTTTGTATATTCTCCCCGCGTCTGTGTGGGTTTTCCCTGGTGGGGGAGGGGGGGTTCCAGTTTTCTCCCACCGTTCAAAAATGTATCAGGTTTGTAGATTAATTGGATGTAATTGGACACCATGGACTCGTGGAGCCAGAAGGGCCTGTTACTGTGTATCTAAATTTAAATGAAAATTATAGCGATTTAAAAAACATTTCAAGATTCTGCGTCCATCCTATCATGAGTTTAGAGACTTCCATCATCGGCCTTTGCTCGTTCATCCGTTCATAGTCACAGAGTGACCCAACATGGAAAAAGGCACTAGCCCAACTTTCCCACATCGACCAAAATGTGTCCCCCACACACTGGACCCATCTGCCTGCGTTTGGTACACATCCCTTGAAACCCATCCCATCCATCAATCTGTCCAATTACTTTTTTCAAACACTGAAATAGTACCTGTCTCAACCACCTCCTCTGGCAGCCCATTCCCTGCACCCACTACCTCTGTGTATAGAAAAAAGTTACCTCTGTTACAGAGTTCTGTGTTGTGTGGTTTTATGTTAAAAAGTGACAGTTTGCCTTAGAGAGCCAAGGTGAAGGTGGTCTGCTGAGAGAGTGGGAGATGGACTGAGCATGTGCAGAAAATGATCTAGAAATTTCTGGACTTGGACGATAGACCACCACTGGGTGATGCTGTGGAGTGGAAGAAGGCCCAGAGCATGAGTCATGGTCTGGAGGACAGTTTAGAATGTTGGGCATTTCATAAAGGGATGAACATTCCGAAGGAAGCCAGAAGGATCCGGACCAAGCCAATGGTTCCTCTCTCTGCAAGCAACACAAGACAACTTCGAATTTTGTGTTCACTCTCTCTCTCTCTCTCTCTCTCTCTCTCTCTCTCTCTCTCTCTCTCTCTCTCTCTCTCTCTCTCTCTCTCTCAGAGATCTTTTGGCTTCAGTTTACCAAAATAACTGAATTTTGTTTAAGATCTTTGCTTCGGTTGAGATCGAAGTTTTGTGAGTCTCGTGTGTTTTGTGTTTGTTTTGTGTCTAAGTTTTTCTGTGGGGTGGTTGGAAATTTAACTTAGACTTTAATTATCTATGTTATATTTAGGCTGGGGAATTTATTAGTTTTACACTGTTATAGAAATTTGCATAGAACCAGTGGACATTGTTATAAAAGGGGGGCTTTTCAATTAAAGTTTGAAGGTGAATTTTTTGTTAATAATTGTTCATCTTTATATGCCTTTTTTGTGGTTGCTGGTTTGATCTTGTAACACCTCTCAGGTTCCCGTTAAATCTCTCACCTCTCACCTTAAACCCCCGTCCCCTGATTGCCAATTCCCCTATTCTGGGCAAAAGACTCTGCGTTCACCCGATCTGTTCCTCTCATGATGTTGTCCACCCTTCATCCCCCTGGGCCCCAACCTGCACAATCCCTCCCTGTAATTCCGGCCTCTGAGTCCTGGCAACATCCTCATCGATATTCTTTACACCCTCTCCAGCTGGACGACCTCTTTCCTGTATCACGGTGACCACAGCTGAATGCAATCCTCCAAATGGGGCATCACCAACGTCTTATACAACTGGAAAATGACCTCCCAACCTCCGTACTCAATACTCTCACTAATGAAGGCCAATGTGTCTTCTAGCTAATCATCTCTCATCCATGCAAGATCCTGGTGAACCTCTTCTCCCACTCCAAAATGTCCACATCCTTTCTTTAGGGTGGAGATCAAACTGCACACCATCATTCACATGTGGTCAAACGAGATGACTTCCCAGCTTCCAACTCAATGCCGTGATCAACAAGTCCTGCTAATTTGACCTTCCAAAATTCACTACTCCACGCTTGTTCAGATTAAATTTACTCTCCCATTTGGCAAGCCTTTTTGCCATCCACAGTCATCCCATTATAACATAGAATCTTCCAGCACAGTACAGGCCCTTCGGCCCTCGATATTGGCCAACCCATATAAGCCTACTCAAAAATTAAACCCTTCTCTCCCCCACATCCATAACCCTCCATTTTTCTTTATACCACGTGGCTGACTAAGAGTTTTTAAATGTCCCTATTGTGCCAGCCTCCACCACCACCCCTGGCAAAGCTTTCCAAGCCCCCACAACTCTATTTAAAAAAAAACTTACCCCTAATGTTTCCCCTAAACTTCCCTCCCTTCACTTTGTACACATGTCCTCTGGTGTTTGCTGAATCTGCCTCTCAGAATCTTGTAGGCCTCTATCAAGTCTCCTCTCACTCTTCTACACTCCAAAGTGAAAAGTCCCAGCTCTGCCAACCTCGCCTCATAAGATTTATTTCCCAATCCAGGCAACATCCTGGTGAATCTCCTCTGCCCCCTCTCCACAGCTTTCACATCCTTCCTATAATGACCGGAACTGAACACCATACCCCAAGTGTGGTCTCACCAGAGTTTTATAGAATCGCAATTTTAATCTCTTCAGATTCCACCCCCCACCACACACTGAGATAATTCACAGCAGACAAATCACCCACTGACCTACACGACTTTGGAAGGTGCGAGGAAACCGATGCACCCGGAGGAAATCCATGCAGTTCCTGTACTGGACAAACTAAGAAGCAGTTCTGTGCTTGATCTGAATGGTGCAACAACAACAATCTCATACTCAATGTCACCAAAACCAAGGAGCTGATAGTTGACTTCTGGAAGGGAAAACCAGAGGTGTCCGATCTAGTGATCATTGGGGGATCAGGGGTGGAGAGGGTGGGCACATTTATGTTCTTGGGAGTCACTATCTCAGAGGGTCTTTCCTGGACCCAACACACCAATGGCATTGTGAAGAAAACATGTCAGTGCCTCTACTTCCTCAGGAGTTTACGGAGGTTTGATACAACTTCAGAAACCCTGGCAAATTTCTACAGAAGTGTGGTGGAAAGTGTGCTGACCAGTTGCATCACTGTCTGGGATGGGGACACCAATGCCCCTGAGCTTAAAGCCCTGCTAAAGGTAGGGGACACAGCCCAGTACATCACAGGCAAATCCCTCCTCACCATCAAGAACATCTACGGGGAACACTGCTGTCGGAGGACAGCAGCAATCATCAAGGACCCACAGCCCTCAGCACATGCTCTGTTCTCACTGCTGCCATCAGGAAAGAGGTGCAGGGGCCACAAGACCCGCACCGCCAGGTTCAGGAACAGCTCCACCATCAAACTTCTCGACGAAAAACTCAATCAGGGACTCATTTAAGGACTCTTACTTGTACCCGTTATTTTTTATCCTCTCGGTACTGCACAGTCAATTTGTTTACATTTATTATCTGTTTACATGTGTAATTTGAGTACAATTTTTTGCACTAGTAATAATTCTGCCTCATCTCCAGGAAAAAGAATCTCAAGGTTGTATGTGATGTCATGTATGGACTCTGACAATAAATTGGAAACCTGAGACTTGGACATCAACATGATTGATCATACACTGACAGACCCAGCTCACCCACACCCGTTTCCCACACACTGGTGCGTGCGCACAGTATCGTACCTCGGACAGAGTCTGGGGAAACCGCTGCAGTTGAATGTGGAAGGCAGGCACGCACTGAATAGTCACGGTGAGGATCACCCCCAGCGCCCCGAGGTGCAGCTGAGCTGCCTGGAACACCTCCCGGTTCACAGAGTCCGAGCATTCGAGAATCTCACCAGAGGCAGTCATGAGGGTCAGAGCCACAACCTGGGAGTGAGACCGAATCATAGGCTTGATTTGGAGTAGCAAAATGGCGACCCTTCCCACAGCCCCTAGCACAGATACAATGCCCTTCAGCCCATCAAACCCACACTGAGCCACAGGCCTTCCTGAGGCTCTAATTCCGTTGCTGGAGCTGCTGTAGCGGCAGCACTCCCACTGGGACAGACCTGCGGAGAGCGGGGAATGGAGTCAACGCGCTCCCGCGGGGTCTGACCGCCCAGTCCGACTGCTGTCGGCTCCGTACAGGCTTTAAATGGGCAACGGTGATTTTAGTTAAAAATACTGCGACCGCAGGGTGTGGGCCCAAGATGTCAGCGCCTGTCATCGGCAGCAGCCATGGGGGTTGCAGACTCCTGGGAAGTGGAGGACTGACGCAGGGCATCAGGAAACGGGGAGACCACCCCTACCCCCTTTTTGAGAAGGAGAAGCAGAGGATACGACCCACGGGACGGTGACCACGGTGGAGGACCAGTGAGGGGCTCTGCGGTTGAAGAACTACACAGTGGGCGGCTGTTGGCGACTTGAAATGAGGAACCCGTGCAGGCTGCGGGCTGCTGGAGACTGTGGTCAAGGGATTCACACCAAGCTGAGGACCACTGGAGACTTTCTCAGCACCATACGGGTGATGGCATTCATCAAACCCCGCCATCAATTGCAATCGGTGAGCCTCCACCAGGCTGAGTTGTCATTCCCAGTGAAAGGACAACAGGCAGGAATGTCGTTCCTCTCTCTAAAGGGGCTGGCCAACCTGCTGAGAGTGAGAGAGGCAGGTCCTGTGGGTTCTGAGCACAATTCTGCTCAGCCCATTTGCAGGAGGTTGCGAAGGCTTTGGAAAGGGGACAGAATAAGGTTAGAACGGATGGGTCATGGGAGAGGTTGGACAAACCTGGGTTGTTTTCTCTGGAGCGTCGAAGACAGAGAGGCGTGGTTGGGGTGGACAGTCAAAATCTTTTCCCCAGGGTAAAGTTTCCACACAGTGGAGGCATGTAGGGAGGTTAAAAGAGATGGGGCAGGTTTTTATTTACATGGAGAGTGGTGGGTACCTGGAATGGGCTGCCAGGAGTACTGGTGGAGGCAGAGACAATACTGGTGTTTTAGAGGGTATGAGACAGACTCGTGAATATAAAGGGAATGGTGGGATGCCTATCAGGTGGAAGTAGCAGACATTTAATTAGACATCATGTCCAACACAGACACCTGAATCAAAGGTCCTATCATTACTGGTCTATCAGACATGGGACAAAAGGCCTGACCCTGTGCTAGACTGGTCTGTGTTCCATGTTCTACACTAACAGGGTTTGATGGTCTCCCCCAAACTGCAGCATGAGTGCCATTGCCCGGGGAAAGAGGAACAGTACCTGAGTTGCCAGAATGCCATGCTGGATGCCAGTATTGTGGGTTCCGGTTCCGATCACTCCCCCTACGGACACGTCTGACACCGCACCGATACTGCCGGCAAAAGCACACTGTTAGGGCCATCACAGGGTGGGGGGGGGGGGGGGGTCAGCAGTGCAGCAAGAAATGGGCAGCAGGCTGGGTCCACACACTCACCCACACTCACACTCCCCCTCCCCCTAAAGCTAAAGTAATAACTAATGGTCAAATTTCATCAGGCATTCCAAACTATTGAACCGTTAGCAGAATCCATCCACCTAGATCCAGGCATAAAGGGCTTCAAGATCGATCAGGAAGAACACAAAATCAATGTATTTGCCAATGTTGTTCTGATATATCTGACAGAACCAGTTAACTCATTACAAGAATTGCACGATTTTGGGATTATATCGGGTTATAAAGCCAATTGGGACAAGAGCAAAGTTATGCCGCTTACGGGTAAGAATAATGAACAAATTAAGAGAAATTCTCAATTTAAGTGGCTGGTCAATGGGGTTAAATATTTAGGTATTAAGGTCGATAACAACCTGCAGAATTTATAAAAGTTGAATTATCTTCCCTTGCTTTGGAAAATTGAGGATAATCTTAATAAATGGGTGACTCTCCCAATAACTTGGGTTGGAAGGGTCAACTGTATTAAAATGAAAGTGCTGCCTAGAGTACAATATTTTAAAAAACTTGCCTGTTCCTGTACCTCAGAGATTCTTTCAAAACCTTCATAAATGCATCAGGAAGTTTTGTGTGGAAAGGTAAGCCTTCCAGAGCCTCGATGGATAAATTAATTTGGAATTATGAATTGGGAGGATTAACGCTCCCGGATTTCAAAAAGTATTTTGGGCAACCCAGTTGAAGTTTGTCACCTCCCTCTTTGATGGAGGAGACATGGGTAAAATTGGAGCTGCTTAAGGTTGGTGAGAGGAGAGCCGAATTGTAAATCATTATCTGGCCCTAAAAAGCCCCTCCCCATTAAAGCATAAAAACACAATATGGAATAAAATTAATGGTCATATTGGAGATTAGGGGGGTCTTTCACCTCAAACACCCCTGGCTCAAAATATGTTAATTCCATCAACGATTGATAATAAAATCTTTGCGCTTGGTATTGAGGATTGTTATGAACAGGGACAATTGATGAAATTTGAGCAAATTGGGAATAAATATGCAGTTTTAAATACATCTTTTTTTTCTGCTCTCTTCAGTTAAGATCTTATTCAAGGGACAAATTAGGTCCAGCACTAATCTTACCACAGTGTCGCGAAATAGAGACTCTGGTTCAAAAGGAGATCACAAAAAAAAATTATTTCAAAAATGTATTCCTTACTTCAGGTGGGAACCCCTAAACAAGGGCTTGATAATCCAACACAAAGGTGGGGATCAGATTTGGGGATAGAAATTGATCTATTTTGCTGGTCCGACTTATGTCGTGTCAGGATGATTAACACGATTCATATAAGGTATCGGCTGGTGCAATATAGCTTCCTGCATCAGCTATACCTTACCCCACAAAATTGACATAAATTGGAATTGGAAATATCAGACCAACATTTTCGATGTGGTTAAGAAATAGGTCCTTTTTTGCATTCAACCTGGTCATGCCGCAAAGTGAGGCCTTTCTGGGAAGATTTGGGAAATCTGGAAAAAATGTCTGGAATTTGATACCCTCAGGCACCTGAATTATTTTTAGTGAGGAATTTAGAAGACGTAGGACCTAAAATGAGGCTGTCGAAATATCAATTAAAATTTGTTAAGATGGCTTTAGCAGTGGCCATGAAATGCACAGCAGTTACTTGGAAATCTGATTCCCAACTCGGCTTAGCTGGTGGAAGATAGAAATGCATAATTGTGTCCCCCCCGTTCCCCCTCCCCCCCCCCACCCCCCCCCCCCCCGAGAAGTTCAGAAACAGGAAGGATGTATTTTTAAGAATATGGAATTCATACCTAAGGTACATCAGGATAAATCTTTAATGATTCCCCCCCACCTGGTGCTCACAGAGCCGAGGACCTGAGATAAGTTCGGTTATTTGTCCCTTGATGGGAGTGGGGTTTCTTCTTTCCTCTTGTTTCTTAGGATGGGGGGCAGGTAGGAGGGTTTCTCTATTTTGTTCTTCTTTCTCTCCATTCTCTTTTTCCCCCTTTGGTTCCACATTAATTTGCATTTTTGTCGTATTATTGGAATTTTTCTTTCTTTAGAATAATTGAATCATATGTTGACTTTTCATTTTTCTTATTTCCTTTAATCTCGACATGTGGGCCGATGTTTGCATTATTTTGATAATATATGGATATCGATGTTTTTTTTATTATTCTTTGTTTTGACTTCAGGTTGATTGAAAATTCTCAAACTAAAATATGAAAAGAAAATCCCAACTCCTGGACTCAATACTTTGATTGATGAAGGCCAATATACCAAAACCTCTCTTTACAACCCTGTCCACCTGTGACACCACTTTCAGGGAATTATATATCTGTATTCCCAGATCCCTCTGTTCTACCACACTCCTCAGTGCCCTACCATTTACCGTGTACGTCCTTTCATGGTTTGTCTTTCCAAAATGCAACACCTCACTCTTGTCTGCATTAAATTCCATCTGCCATTTTACAGCCCATTTTACTAGCTGGTCCAGATCTCCCTGCAAACTTTGAAAGCCTAATTCGCTGTCCACAACACCTCCTTAGTGTCATCTGCAAACTCTTTCTATCTTATTGATATCTTCCCTGTAGTAAACCAGAGCACATGGGTTAAGGTTGAAAGAGGGAATGATTAGGGGGAACTGTTTCACCCAGAGAATGGTGGGAGTGTGGAACGAGAGGGGGACCTTCTTCACACAGAGAGTGGTTTTGTGTGGAATGAAAGGGGTATCTTCTTCACTCAGAGAGTGGTGGGGGTGTGGAATGAGAGGGGGACCTTCTACACACGGAGAGTGGTGGGTGTGGAACGAGAGGGAGAACTTCTTCACACAGAGAGTGGTGGAATGAAAGGGGGAACTTCACACAGAGAGTGGTGGGCGTGTGGAACAAGAGGGGGACCTTCTGCACACAGAGAGTGGTGGGTGTGGAACGAGAGGGGGAACATCTTCACACAGAGAGTGGTGGGAATGTGGAATGAGAGGGGGAACTTCTTCACACAGAGAGTGGTGAGGGTGTGGAACAAGAGGGGAAACTTCTTCACACAGAGAGTGGTGGAATGAAAGGGGGAACTTCACACAGAGAATGGTGGGAGTGTGGAACGAGAGGGGGAACTTCACACAGAGAGTGGTGGGGGTGTGGAATGAAAGGGGAAACTTCACACAGAGAGTGGTGGGCGTGTGGAATGAGAGGGGGAACTTCTTCGCACAGAAAGTGGTGGGGGTGAGGAACGAGAGGGGGAACTTCACACAGAGAGTGGTGGGAGTGTGGAACGAGAGGGGGTCCTTCTTCACACAGAGAGTGGTGGGAGTGTGGAATGAAAGGGGGAACTTCTTCACACAGAGAGTGGTGGGAGTGTGGAATGAGCTGCCAGATGAAGTGGTGAATGTGGGCTCAGTTTTATCATTTAAGAAGAATTTGGAGAGATACATGAATGGGAGAGGGTTGGGGGCTATGGAATGGGTGTAGGTCAATGGTACTAGGTAGAATAGTTCGGTACTGACTCAAAGGGCGTAAGGGACTTTTTATATGCTGTAATGTTCTATGGGTAACTATGAGTCATGGATGGGGCAGTTAGATAGGGCATACTGGAAGATTAGAAACAAAAGCAGAGGGTGAAGGTGGGAGGCTGGAGTTTTCAAGGTGTTCTGGGGAGAAATATTTTTAATCAGAGAGTGTTTGACATCAGGAGCTCAGTGGAAGAAGAGGTCAAATGTAACTCCCACATTTAAGAGACATTTGGCAAGGCATGGAAGGATGAGGTCCTATCACAAGAGGTCAGTGAGGATGGGCATCAGTACACCCCCCAGTCTGTCCTGATGTGTGGAGTTGGTGGGAATGTGATGTTCCCAAGTGCTGCCTTGTGAGTGTTTTCCGGGCTCAGAAGGTGTCTGGACCCCTGCATCGGACTCCTGTCCCTAAACCAGTTGTAAGGGGTAGCAAAAACACACCAAAATGCCGGAGTAACTCGGCCAGTCTTTTCAACGTCCATAGGAGACAAAGATATGTTGGTGACGTTTCAGGCCTGAGCCCTTCTTCAGGGAATAAGCAGAATGAGCCAGAAACAAGAAATCTCAGTAAGTCCCAGAATTGAGACGGTGCCAGCTGGGGGAGGAATCCAGACCAACACAAGAGGCTCATTGGATATGATCAGGGAGGGGGGAAGAATTGATCACGTCTGTGTGACAGGAGACAGGGAAGGGAGAGAGAGAGAGCTGGGAGAAGGCAACAGGGGAAGAAGTGTGGGGGGGGGGGTAGTAGCAAACTTAGCCAGTTCCATCACAGGCTCCAACCTCCCACCCACTGTGGGGATATCCGTGATGTCTCAAGAAGGCAGCCAACATCATCAAGGACCCCCATCACCCTGGTTACAACCTTTTCTCACTGCTCCCCTTGGGCAGAAGTTGCAGAAGCCCTGAGACCAGCACCTCAAGGTTTAAGAACAGTTTCTTTCCAACAGCAATCAGGCTCTTGAACCTTCCCCTTGTGACACTGATTAGGGACTGCTCCAACACCACAGAACTGTCTGCTCTATTGTTAGTCAATTTTCTACCAGGAATATTTATATTGAGGTATTTATTGTCTCTTTAAATTTAATCCAATTAATTTCAAATGATAGCTTTTCTCCACAAGTACAGTACAACTCCGAGAATGGCCGGGACCGGGTACATGTAACAGTGTTTAAACAACAAACAACAAGGGAAAGGTTTTAAGCATTTAAATAATGTTTAATTCTCACCAAAGATTGCTGGCCTCCGCCGATCACCAGCACCTCCCCACCGAGTTCCCCACTGCCGCCGGGAGCCCGAGGTCCGCTGCTGCTGTGCCTGGAGCCTGACGTCCCCAGTCAGTTCAGCTCCAAAAAAGGTTTTAGGTAGATGAGGATTTCTGATTTGTTTCGGATATCCTCGTTTATCGGAATTTAAAAAAATTTGTATAACTGAGGATTTTGGAGAATCTGATTTTGGATAACCGGGGTTGGACTCTACCTTTTCGGTTGCAGCAAGTAAGAATTTTGGGCTGCCCGTACATTACGCTTGCTGCTGGGGTGGACCCAGGGAGAGCAAGGACCAGAGAACCAGGGTTCTTCTGTCCAGTCCTAATGCCTACGGCTCCATACAGGCTTTAAATGTCCAGTCAAAGGAGCTGACAGGGGGTTCATTTAAAAATCCTGCGACTGCAGGGTCTGGGCCCAAGATGGTGGGGGCTGTGTTCCGCAGCGGCCTCGGGGAGGGGGTTGCAGTCTCTGGAGGGGGGCAGACTCTGGATTCTGGAGGGAAGGCACCAGAAAACGGGGAGAACACCCCACTTTCAGAAGGAGAAGGAGAGGAGACGTCCCCAAGAATGGTGGTGGACAAATGAGAGGCTCTTCCGTGGAAGGACACGTACAGGTGGCGAGCTGTTGGTGCCTTGCTGGCGAGGAGCCCACATGGGATGCGGGCTGCCAGGGACTGGATCATGAAAACTGGTATTGGAATCAGGGTTCGGGCTCGAGAGGGTGCTGATGGCAAGAAGGGCTCCCAAAGGGCCCTGGGTGCTGAAGGCTTCCTGGTACCACAGCACTTCATTATCCTGAATGGGCCTGAGATGGTCCAATCTTGGAAGCTAAGCAGGCTCAGGCCTGGTCAGTACTTGGAGGGGAGACCGCCCAGGAATACCAGGTGCTATAGGTTTCTGTGAAGGGGCACTGGACAAGGTGGCGACTCTTTATCTGCCTTATGGTTGACTAAAGAATTTCATGTTTGTTGCAATAGACAATAGGTGCTGGAGTAGGCCATTCAGCCCATCTGAATGTAGTGTAAAGTGACAATAATGGAACCTTTATCTTTGCCTAATGTTGGAGGTTTGGATCTGGAGCTCGGGCAGCTGATGGATCGAACGGGAGTCTATGCAGCTGTACTGAGGCTGTGGGAGGGGCTGGAGGTGAATCCACGGACACTCGGGCGACTCTGAGGGGACCCTCTTATGCTTCTCTTTCTCTGAGTGTAAGGGGACGCTGGGCAATGCTCACGCCAAATCTTTATCTGCCTATGAAAGGCAATTTCATGTCATATTACATTTCTATTTTATTCCATAACAATAAATAGTGTCTGGCCTGATCATAAAGGGGATTGTTTAGGCAGATGCAAAGCTCTGCGACTTGGAAAAGTTAGATGGTGCACAGATCTCAGAGGAAGCAGACAATAAAATATTCACCCTTGTTTCATCACCTCCCTGTAAAATATTACCAGTTGCTGAATGTAGTTTTGTTGCGTGTGTGATAATTAACCGGTGCTGTTTGGCTGGGGTAGTGACCACATAAGTGTACACTCAGCTATAATCACTGAGGCCAGACCCTGGACACACCTTCACTCACTCTGCCTCCACACTAAGGTCACTAACCGGCAAGATTTCACTGCATGAATTCAAGAACTTTATACATCCACCTCCACCCTTCATCAAGGCAGAGTCCATTATTGAGCTTGGTTGTTTGAAGATTGAAAGAATGCAGAGGAGCATCAGAGTTGGGATGTTATGATAAAGTTGTAGAAGACATCGGTGAGGCCAAATTTGGAGAATTGTGTGCAGTTTTGGTCACCGAACAACAGAAAAGAGATCAGTAAGATGGAAAGAGGGCAGAGAAGATTTACTAGGATGTTGCCCGGACTTTAGGAACTGAGTTTCAGGGAAAGGTTAAACCGGTTTGTACTTTATTCCCTGGGGTGTAGAAGAATGAGGGGAGATTTGATCGAGGTTTTTAAAATTATGAGGGGGACAGACAGAGTAAATGTAGGTAGGGTATTTCCACTGAGGGTGGGTGAGATGCAAATCAGAGGAGATGGGTTAGGGGCGAAAGGGGAAAAGTTTAGGGGAACATGAGGGTGAACTTCTTCACACAGAGAGTGGTGGGGTTGTGGAATGAGCTACCTGCCAGCTAAAATGGTGAATGTGGGCTCAACTTGAACATTTAATAAGAATTTGGACAGGTACATCATGGGAGGGGGGGGGGTGGGGAATAGAGGGCTGTGGACCAGGTGCTGGTCAGTGGGACCAGGCAAAATAATAGTTTGGCACAGACTAGAAGGGCTGAAATTCTATTGTTCCCCTGACCACTCGCCAGGAGTTCATGAATTCCTGCCGCCCTAGTCAGTTTGAAAGGTTCGTGTCTGCCTGCAGTGGAATCCAACTAGAGAGAACCTTGGGGGAGAGGCTTTAGTCAGGTTTTATCACCTTTAAGAGTTAAACATTTCTGGGGAATAGTGATCACAACGTGACTCAGTTGGAATGGAAGAATTTCAGGTGCAAAACTAGCCTGGTATGGCCACAAGTTTGAAGGTAATAGGCTCATCGGTAGACGAGCAATGTTAGACGTGTGAACAACCATTTGATCAGACTCAGCAGAACTGAAAGAAACACAAAAGCTGCAGGCGGTGGAAACCTGAGCAGACAAAGAATTGCTGGAGGTAACACAGCAGGTCAGTCAACAGCTGGGGGTAGAGATGGTCAGGTGACGTTTCAGGTCGGGATACTTCATCAAGGTAGGAGGGAAAGGGGAGGAATGAAAAAGTCGAGGGTTAGGTCCATAAGTTTGCAGATGACACATTGGTTGAAGGTGTGGATAGTGTTGAAGGTCGTCGTTAGTTGTAACAGGATATAGATAGGATGCAGAGGTGAGTGGAGAAGTGGCAGGTGGAGTCAAATCCAGGTAAGTGTGAGGTGATGCATTTTGGAAAGTCAAATTTCAAGGTAGAATATATGGTTAATAGCAGGATTCTTAACAGTGTGGAAGAACAGGGGGGCTTTGGGTCCAAATCCAAACATCTCTCAAGGTAGTTAAGAAGGCCTATGGGATGCTGGGCTTCATTAATTGAGAGATTGAGTTGGGAGGAGTCACGTGATGGAGTAGTGGCCGGACGGTGAACTCCAGCCCTCTCCAGAAAAGTCTGGAAAAACAAAGAAAAACACAAAGGCACAGAAATAAAAGTTACAGAAAAGTGAGTATAAAGGTGGAAAGAAGATGGCGACAAAAAAAGAAAAATCGAAAGCAACGGTAAGAAGAGAGGAAGAGAAGACAAAGGAGGAAAAAGGTGAAGGCCTTACCTGTCCGAAGAGGCCCGCTGCGGAGAGAGAAACCCGCTCCCTCAGGTCGGTAAATAATGGACTACAAAAATGGCTCGCAGAGCCGAGTAAAAGTGCGCAACCGCGCATGAAAAAAAACACACCGACGGGAGGGGGGACCAGCTGGGGAGTCGATCTCCACAGCCGGCAACGACAGCTGCAGAACACCTGCAGCAAGAAGAGACCACAGAAGACAATGGAAACAAGAAAGAAGAGGAGGAAAGGGCAGCAAAGAAACAACAGATGGTCAACCCAGAGGAAGAAGAAGAGGAAGAGGAAGAGCACAGTGAAATAGAAGAAGAAGAGAAAGGCAAGATAAAGGATATACTTTCTCTTATTAAAGGAGACATGGAGTCATTTAAAGAATGGCAAACACAGGAATTTAAGGATTTAAGAAAAAGAATAAACAACACAGAAGAGAAAATGAATAAAATGGAGATGACCTTAACAGAAATGGGAAAGAAAATGGACAAGATGGAAGAGCGGGCAGTAGCAGCAGAAATGGAGGTAGAAGACTTAAAAAAGAAATTGGAGGAATCTAATAAAAAAGCTAAAGAGACACAAGAACTACTAGCTCAAAAAATAGATACAATGGAAAATTATAACAGAAGAAATAACATAAAGATAGTGGGCCTTAAGGAAGATGAAGAAGGCAAGAATATGAGGGAGTTTATAAAAGAGTGGATCCCTAAGACCCTAGGATGTCCAGAACTACAGCAAGAAATGGAAGTAGAAAGGGCACATAGAGCATTGGCCTCTAAACCACAACCACAACAAAAACCAAGATCTATTGTAGTAAAATTCCTAAGATATACTACAAGAGAAAAGGTACTGGAGAAGACAATGGAAAAAGTAAGAGAGGGCAACAAACCACTGGAGTATAAAGGGCAAAAAATCTTCATTTATCCAGATATAAGTTTTGAACTCCTGAAGAAGAGAAAGGAGTTCAATACAGCAAAGGCGATTTTATGGAAGAAAGGGTATAAATTTATACTAAAGCATCCAGCGGTATTGAAAATATTCATTCCAGGACAACAAAACAGACTATTCTCGGATCCAGAAGAAGCACGAAAATTTGCAGAACAATTACAAAAATAGATTGAGGGAGGAAGACGGGTAATGAGAGTAAAAATGATCACGATTGATATGTATGCGGGTAAAGAGGTATAAGAGTGAATAGAGACAATGTGCATACGTGAAGGTATCTGTACTTAGAGGAAAATATAGATAGTATAGACAAGAATTAATAAGGGAAGGTAATGGAATAGAGAGAATAAGGAGGGAATTAAAAGAGTGACCTTAGTGACATATAAAAAGTGAAATCTTTTCTGGGGAGGGCGGGGTGGGGGGGAATAGCGGTCACTGCAAAATCAGTTGACGCTTGCGAGTGGATTCGCAAATCCAAATGGAGAGGGGAGATGTGGTTGTCCGACAAGGGATAAAGGACAACTCAGGAGGTGAAGGGGAGATTGGGGATAAATAAGATAGAAATAGGAGAATAAGGAAAATGTTGGATGTTGTAGGAATGTTGTCTTATAAAGAGTTGAAAATAAGAAAACAGAAATGGAAAAGGAGGAAAGGTAATGATGGAAAAACGGAAAGAGAAGATAAACAAAATATAAAAGGGCTACGCTGAACTATATGTCTTTAAATATTAATGGAATACATAACCAAATTAAAAGGAAGAAACTACTAAATTTAAATGAATAAATGTATTCCATTAGAAAAAATAACAGATAGGTTAAGAAATAATATTGAAATATTCGAGCAAGTATAGGAGCCTTACATTAAATACAATAGCGAAAACCTACCGGGGACAAACAGTACCTAAGTTGATGGAAGGAGAAGGAAAGAAAAGAATGGACTCAGTAGAATTTCTGGTGTATTTTTGTTGAATGACAACATTGTCTGACTGGCTTAATGCAACCTAGATTGTATACCTAAAATGAATGAGAGGGGGGGGTGGGGGGGTGGTTTGGGAGGAAAGGGGTGGGGGGGAGAAAAAGTCACTGTATATGTGTGAAAAAGAAATAGTGTATATCATGGCTAATGTGATTTATGGTGTGAAAAATAAAAAATTAAAAAAAAAATAAAAAAAAATTGAGAGATTGAGTTTAAGAGTATCGCCTGGGAAAAAAGATGTTGGCTGTCCACCTTATCTAGACCTCTCATAATCTTGTAGATCTCTATTAAGTCACCACTTTCCCATACCCTTTCCACAGTTTCCATATCCCTCTTGTAATGAGGTCACCAGAATGGAACCCAGTGCTTCAAGTGTGATCTAACCAGCTCATTACAGAGCTGCCACATCCCCTCTCAACTTTTGAACTGAATTCCCCTGACTAATGAAGACCAGCGTACCATAAGCCTTCTTAACTACCCTATCAATTATTAAGGGTGTCGATAGAATTGACATGGGGAGATAAATGGGGAGATGAAATGAGAGCACATGAGCTGAGAGTTGGGGGCAAAGGTGTAGAGGAAACATGAAGGGGGACACCTTTACTCAGAGAGGGGTGAGTGAGTGGAATGATCTTCCAGATGAAGTGGTGGAGGCAGGCTTGATAAGGAGAAGTTGGATATGTAGATGGACAGGAAAGAAATGGAAGGCTACAGATTAAGAGTAGGTCAGTGGGAGTAAATGTTCGGCATGGAATGGAAGGGCCAAGCTGGCCTGTTTCTATGCTTTAATTGTTATATGGTTATATGAACCTGTGCAATGACCTTGAGAGATTTATGGATTTGGACCCCAAGGTCCCCCTCTTAATAATCCTGCTATTAACCACGTAAGGTCCTGTAGAAATTGCTGGTGATCTCAAGACTCCAGCATCTGCAGTATTTGTTCTTCTCATGGTGGGAGGGCAGGCTGCAATGAGGATACATGAACTGGTGCAGGATGTAGAGAGGTTGAGCGAGTGGGGAAAATGTGGCGCCTGGAGTTTTATATGGAATGATGCGAGACTGTGCACTTTCATGAAGGGAATCAGATGGAGAGAGATTGCAGGCGAGGGCAGTGCGGTTGAATCAAGGTGAAAGATCAGTAGTGAAGGGGACAACTGGGCTTGTTGGCCCATATCATTTGAAGGTTGGTTTAAGAATAGAGAATGACGACAATTGCCCAGGGAGAAACGCAGAGGGCTGCAGACGCTGTGACTGCAGCACAAACACTGAAACGCTGGAGGAAGTCAGCTGATTTATTCCGCATCTAGGATCTTTTTGACAAAGATACGTTGCCGACGTTTCGGGCCTGAGCCCTTCTTCAACGAAAAATCAGGAAGGGTAGAAGCAGGAGAGATCAAAAAGAATTCAAACAATGGGTGAGGAATCCAGACCAACAAAAGGTGACATTTCCCTTGTGAATCTGCAGAGGTTTCTACTGTGGTCTCCTTTACATCGGAGAGTCCAGACGCAGGCTGGGAGATCACTTCGTAGAGCACCTCGGCTCTGACTTCTGCAATAGTGTGGATCTCCCAGGGGCCACCCATTTTAATACTCATTCCCTTGCTGACGTGTCTGTCCATGGCCTCCTGCTCTGCCAGACTGAGACCATCCGTAAATTGGAGGAACAACCCCTCATCTTCTGACTGGGCCCCCTCCAACCCGATTGTATTAATATCAACTTCTCTGGCTTTCATTAAAATTTCCCCCATTGTCTCTCCTTTCCCTGTCTCATTTCCACACAAACACGATAAATTCAAACTCCTCCCTTATCACATCCAATTAACTCCTTTTGTTAGATTCGATTCCTCCCCCATTGTTTGAATTCTGAGACTTTCTGATCTATCCTGTTTCTGCCTTTTTCTGATTTTTCCTTGAAGAAGGGCTCAGGCCCGAAACATCGGCGATATATCTTTGTCTCCTATGGATGCTGTAAAGACCGGCTGAGTTCCTCCTGCATTTTGGTGTGTTTACAATTGTATAGGGAGTTAATGAGGCCACACCTAGAGTAATGGCCACAGTCTCTCCCCCCCTTTTCTCTCTCTCCCTCTCCCTCTCTCTCTCTCTCTCTCTCTCTCTCTCTCTCTCTCTCTCTCTCTCCCCCTCCCCTCTCTCTCCCTCCCTTTCTCTCTCTCCTGTGGTAGATTATAGATATGTTTTTGAGAGATAAATTGGGGCAGGTTTTTTAGTGCAGGTCACATACAAACACTTTAATACAGATCTTATTTAAAATACTGGAGCTCTGCTCATGCTTGACAGGGCTGGTGCCATGAGCTTTTACAAAAGCTTTGGAGAGTGCCCAGAAGACTTTACTAATGGATTGTTGTTTACAAAAAGGCAACAGATGAAAGTTCTCATCAGAGTCACAGTCTGTCCAGAGTGAAACGCTGTTCTAAGAGGATCATGTGGTTTGGCAAGCAGGGAGAATAAAACAGACTTTTTCTCTGAGAGAGAGAGAGAGAGAGGGGGGGGGGAATTCAGTTCTGCAGTTTTACAGTCAGCAGCTGCAGCTGGGACTGGAACAGGACAAGCTGACAAGCTTGCAAAAAAAAAATCCATTATGAAGATGGACTGTGAGTTCTTAGTTCAGCCTGATCAAAGCCCTTGTGGTCATTGCAAGAGGAGAGGGCTGGCTGCCTAATGTTTCACTTGAAATAAGGGAAACAAAAAGGAACTCTTTGGTGACCTGAAAGAGGTTGCCCCTGAAGGGGCAAGTTTCTTCGGCAAGACATGGTGCCTGCTTACAAGGAATCAGTTGTAGGTGTCCAGCGAACAACAAGTCTCTCTCTGAAACCGACAAGAACCTTCCTGAGTGGTAACCATTTACCTTTTAAACACCAAAACCTGGTGAACTTTATAAATGTTAAACTCTGTGCACAGTATAAGAATTGCCTGCAACCAGTGAACTTGGAGGAATGAGAAGTGAGATTGGACTGTGATCCAAAGAACTTTTCTGAACTTACACACACATTACACACACGTGCACTTAGAATTAGAAGGAGGTTAAGTTAGGTTAGTTAAGTTAATATTGATAAGTTAAAGTGTGATTCTGTTTTGATGTTTAAAGATAATTAAAAACAACTTTTGTTTAAGTTAACATTTGTCTGCTGGGTTTTGGGGTCCTCTGGGCTCATAACACTCCCCTCTCTCTCCCTTCTCTCTCCCTCTCTCTTTCTCTCCCCCTTAGTCTCTCTCTCTCTCTCTCTCTCTCTCTCTCTCTCTCTCTCTCTCTCTCTCTCTCTCTCTCCCCCCCCCTCCCCCCACTCCCACCTCTCTCTAGCGTAAATTGTGTCCTTTAGCATTGCCTCCCAGAGAGAGGGGACAGCCTGCTCTCAAAGTGACTGTGGCCCAGATGTTCTGGAATCCAGTTGCAGGGGCGAACAGAGCTGGCCCAGTGGTGGGCTGATGGAACCAGGGGAATAATGCCTCAATCTGTCTGACCCTCCAGCCCTGTGATGCAGGCCAGCCCAAACCATCGTGGATCTATGTAAGGTGTGTGGAATGTGATCCCAGTGGGAACACTCACTTGGATAAAGCCAGGCCAAGGGTAGCCAACTCTTCATTCAGGTCGGACAGTACCATTCCCGCCTCGACAGTCACTTGCTGCTTCTCCTTGTCCACCTGTCGAGGAAGAGCATTGATCAGCACTCTTGCTGCCAGGCACCCGACGGAGGTAACCAGAGCACTAGGTCAGATCCCAAACGGTCAGCACCACAAGAGGCCATTCAGACCCTGCGCCTGTACCACCAGTCAATACGCCTGTGACCGATCTGCTGTCTCAACACCATTTTCCTTCCATATCCCACACTTCCTCAAATACCCATACATCTCACAGGTTCAAAAAGGAACTGAGGGGAACGTGTTTTACTCTGAAGGTGGTGGATATGTGGAACACATTGCCAGAGGATGTGGGACAATTGTCACTAGGGGAGGAAAGGGTGAGAGGGGTACGAGCAAGTGCAGGCAAGTGGGACAAAGTCAGATGGGGAACATGGTCAGCATGAACAGGTCAGGCTGAATGGCCTGTTTTAATACTGTGAATCTTGATGGCATTGGCATATCAGGGTAGAAAATTCGAAAGATTCACTTTCCTGGGGAAACACTAGCAAATACCAGAGCATATACAAAGTCGGGGGACACGGTTAGTGTAGGGGGACACAGTTAGTGTAGAGGGGACACAGTGTAGGGGAACATGGTTGGTGTAGGAGTAACACAATTAGTGTAGGGGACACAGTTAATGTAGGGGGAAAAGGATAGTGTAGGGGGTCACAGTTAGTGTAAGGGAACACGGTTAGTGTAGGGGGACAGTTAGTGTAGGGGATAGGGCAATACTATTACAGCACCAGTGATTGGGACTGGGGTTCGAATCCCACGCTGTCTATAAAGAGTTTGTATGTTCTCCCTGTGTCTTCGTGGGTTTTCCCTGGGAGTCTGGTTTCTTCCCACCATTCAAAACGTGTGGGGTTGTAGGTTAATTGGGCATAAATTGGCCAGGAGGGACTCGAGGGCCGAAAGGGCTGTTACTGTGCTTTATGTCTAAATTTAAATTTAATTTAAATTTCAAATTTTAAAATATATTTAAGCTGAGTGGAGGGAAGTTTAGGGGAGGTCAGGTTTACGTTTTTACGCAGAGTTGTGGGGGCCTGGGATGCCTTGCCAGGGATGGTGGTGGAGGCTGAAACATTGGGGGCATTTAACAGATTCTTAGACAGGAACATGGATGGAAGGGAAATAGAGGGTTATGGGCTAGGGAGGGAAGGTTTGGTTTGTTGAGTGGCTTTATATAAGACAGCACAACATTGTGAGTTGAAGGGTTTGTACTATGCCCTTGAAGAAATGAGATAGTGAGAAATGTTAAACAGGTTAGGACTTTATTCCCTGGGGTGTAGAAGAATGAGGGGAGATTTGATTGAGGTTTTTAAAATTATGAGGGGGACAGAGTAAATGTAGGTCGGCTTTTTCTACTGAGGGTGGGTGAGATACAAACCTGAGGACATGGGTAAAGAGTGAAAGAGGAAAAGTTTAGGGGAACATGAGGGGGAACTTCTTCACACAGAGAGGGGTGGGGGTGGGGAACGAGCTGCCAGATGAAGTAGTGAATGTGGGCTCTGCTTTAACATTTAAGATAAATTTGGACAGGAAGATGGATGGGAGGGGTATGGAGGGCTATGGACTGGGTGCAGGTCAGTGGGACTAGGCAGGAAAATGGTTTGGCACAGAGTAGAAGGGCCGAAGGGCCTGTTTCTGTGCTGTTGTTCTGTGGTTCTATGGGTTCTACTTTCTTTATGTCAACAGACTTAGTTTTTAAATTTTAAATTTTAATTTTAGACGGTAACAGGCCCTTTGACCCACGAGTCCGTGCCACCCAATTACATGGATGGGAGGGGTATGGAAGGATTTTATTTTTATTTATTTGAAGACATAGAACTCAGTTACAGGCCCTTCGGCCCACGAGCTCGTGCCACCCAATTACACCTAATTCATCTACAACCCTTGGTCCATTTTGAACGGTGGGAGGAAACTGGAACCCCTGGGGAAAACTCATGCAGACTCAGGGAGCACGTACAAACTCCTTACAGACAGCGTGAAATTCGAAACCCAGTGGCGATTGCTGTAACAACGTTACACTAACTACGACAGCAACATTGCCTCTCTTGTGACCAATCTTTGCTGACTGGGATTAATTGTTTTCAAAACTATAGCCTGGAGGGCAGTGGGCAGAGATCAGTGAGATGAAGCAAAATCATAGACTGAGAACCCTGTCCCTCATCATCCTGGCCATTTATTGTGCCGGCCCAACCCTTGTTTGACCTCCCCACAGCATTGCGGTTCATGGGCCAGATCATGCCCCATCCACAGTCAGAGGGCAGGATGAGCAGGTAGGCGAAGCCGCCCATCAAACCTGACCTTGAGTAGCTTGTTGAGGTTGCTGAGGTTGACGAGGTAATCGTCTGTGCAGACAATGTCCGAGGGGGAATGGCCGCAGCCCACAATCTTCACCCGCTTGCTGCGCTGCTTGGCAAGTTCGATGATCTGTGGAGGACAAGTCAGGCATTGAGATAGGAAGGTGCCCTGGTCCCCCCGGGAGCGAGGACGAGGGGCTGGTCCATCCAGGTGATGACAGCAGTGGACATTGGCCATGCAACTGGGTGTGTTAATGGAACTACCCCACGTCGGCCACTTCAATATCTAATGCCCACACATTGTTTGCATCTTAAGAGGCCCAGGATATACTGTCCAACGCACCATCCCAGTGTGTCCATTGTCCCCCACCGTATCTCAGCCTCCACCTCCCTATTCCCCCTCCACCACCCTCCCTTCCTCCCCCACCCGTCCCACCCTCCACCCCCACAATCCTACCCCTTCTTCCTGTCCCACCCTCCACGTCCCTGCTCCTGCTCCACTTCCCCTCACCCTCCACCTCCCTCCTATGCTCCCCAAACCTGTCCCACCTTCCACCCCAACCCCACCCCTCCTACCTGTCCCATCCTCCCACCTCCTTGTCCCACCCTCCTTGTCCCATCCTCCACCCTCTGTCCCACCCTGCACCCCCCCCATACCACCTTCCACACCCATCCCACCCCTCCTTCCTGTCCCATCCTTCACCTCCCTGTCCCACCCTCTACATTCCTGTGAAAAATAGAGGGGGTAGGGAGGGCTTAGTATTTTTATTTGGGCTGGCACGACATGAAGGGCTGAAGAGCCTGTACTGTGCTGTATCTTGTAACTCTTCCCTCTCAGTACCAACCACTTCACCCGTTCCATTTCCTTCTCCTGGCTTCACATTCGTATTCCAGCTCCCCCTCCACTGCCGAGTTTGCTCTGCCCCAACGCCCTTGGGTGGTCACAGTGCGTGGAGGGTCCTGTATGTCTCACTCACCTGCCTCACCTCCTCCACAGAGATGGGCTTGAAGTGCAGCTCCGGGCAGCAGCTGTAGGTGTTCGCCCAGTTACGGAACCGATAACCCTCAGTGCCTTGAACCTGACAAACAGCAACAGGGGTGAGTCGGGGGTGAAGAAGGCAAATGTGATGCTGGTGTTTGTTTCAAGACGAATAGAATCTAAGAGCAGGGATGTGATGTCGAGGCTTTATCAGGCCCTGGTGAGGCCTCACGTGGAAATTGTGAGCAGTTTTGGGTCTCCACATTTAAAAAAGGATGTGCTGATGTTGGAGAGGGTTCAGAGGAGGTTCACAAGGATGATTCAGGGAATGAAAGGGTTGTCATATAAGGAATGTTTGACAGCTCTTGGCCTGTCAGAGAATAAGGGGGAATTTCATTGAAACATTTTGAATTTTGAATGGCTTGGACAGAGTAGATATCAAAAGATTCTTTCTCATTGAGTGAAATACGAAAGTCTGCAGATGATGTGATTGTAGTAAAACGTTGGAAGAACTCAGCTGGTCTCACAGCATCCACAGGAGGCATAGATATATTGGTTAATATGCTTACACCTTGAAGATGGGCCCAGGCCCAAAATGTTGGCAATATATCTTTACCTCTTATGGACACTGCAAGACCCGCTGAGTCCCTCCAGCATTTCTGTGTCTTTACTGTTTCCCACGGCGGGAGAGTCTAGGACAGGGGGGCACAACTTCAGGATTGAAGGGTGTCCAATTAGAATGGAGATGCAGAGGAATTTTTTCAGCCAGAGGGAGGTGAATCTGTGGAATCTGTGGTCACAGGTGGTTGTGGAGGCCGGGATATTGGGTGCATTTAAGGCAGAGTTTGATAGGTTCTTGATGAGCCAGCGCATCAAAGGCTATGGGGAGAAGGCCCAGGTAGTGGGGCTAAGTGGGGAAATGATCAGCTCCTGATTGTATGGTGGGGCAATCTCAATGGGCTGAATGGCCTAGTTCTGCTCCAGTGTCTTATAGTGTTAAGTTCTGAGATCCAGCGCAGATTCACGCTCTTGCCCCACACTGTGGAGATACTGGTGGCACTCGGTCCAGCCCTCTACTGGCTCAACCTGTGATGAGGAACTAGGTGTGGCTTCTCTTTGCCTGGAGTCACCCAGGGCCCATCTTCCAAAGGTAAATAGAACCATAGAACAATACATAACAAGATTAGGCACCTTTGGCCCCTTCTATAAGGTCTCCTCTTATTCTTCTGAGCTCAATTGAGTCTAATCCCAGGCGATTTAGTCTCTCCTGTGTAAAGGTCTCTTAAATGCTCGTAATGCCCACACATTGTTCGCAACCTAAGAGGCCCAGGATATACTGTCCAACCATCCACCACCATCCTTGGCAAGGCATTCCAGGCCCCCACAACTCTCTGTGTAAAAAAAAAAAAAACCCCTGACATCTCCCCTAATCTTCCCTCCGCTCACTTTATTATCTTTTAAATCCTTCTCTGGATGTGAGGAGGTTTAACAAAGTCAACATTTATTTTCAGTTGCTTTCAGGATGTTTTAGTTGTTGGATTCAAATCCAGCAGTGCCAGTGATATATTTGCAAGACAGAATGATGTAATTGTGTGAAGCTGAGCAGGAAATGGGAACTGAGAAAGTGAAAGTGATTTCTTGGGTTTATATATCAGGCTCGGATCCTCGTTGATCTTCGGATATGTAATTTAGAAACACCGAGAAAGCAGCCAACAGAGACACTCATTCATTTCTGTCATGTTCCCGATGCACTTTCCAGTTCATGGACAGAGGTAGAAAAAAGCTGGGGTGATGTTCACAAGGGACTGGGAGTGAGATGAACAGCAGTCCTAATTAACAGAAATTATTTCAATTAAAGCTGACAGCTGGGTTTTCAGAGAGAATGAGAAAATTCAAAACAGGATTTTAGGTTTCAGATTGAATTCTATCTTGTATGCTTGGAAGCATCTTGACTGAGAAACACAATGCCACCCCATCTCGCACTCCCGAGGTCAGTCACAGAGTGAAGCTCCCTCCACCGTCCAATTACACATTCCTGGGGTCAGTCCTTGAGTAAAGCTCCCTCCACACCGTCCCATCACGTACACCCAGGGGTCAGACACAGAGTGAAGCTCCCTCCGCTCTGTCCCATCACACACTCCTGGGATCAGACAGAGTGAAGTTCTCTTCGCATACTCCTGGAGTCAGACGCAGAATGAAGCTCCCTCCGCATCATCCCGTCACACACTCCCGGGATCAGACACAGAGTGAAGCTCCCTCCACCGTCCAATTACACACTCCTGGGGTCAGTCCTTGAGTAAAGCTCCCTCCACATCGTCCCATCACGTACACCCAGGGGTCAGACACAGAGTGAAGCTCCCTCCGCTCTATCCCATCACACACTCCTGGGATCAGACAGAGTGAAGTTCTCTTCGCACACTCCTGGAGTCAGACGCAGAATGAAGCTCCCTCCGCATCATCCCGTCACACACTCCCGGGATCAGACACAGAGTGAAGCTCCCTCCACACTGTCGCATCACATGCTCCTGGGGTCAGACAGAGAATGGAGATCCCTCTGCACCATCCCATCCCATGCTCTCATGGGTCAAATATAGAGGGAAACTCCCTCCACACTGTCCCATCACACACTCCCAGAGTCAGACACAGAGTGAAGCTCCCGCCACACTGTCGCATCACATGCTCCTGGGGTCAGACAGCGAATGAAGATCCCTCTGCACCATCCCATCCCATGCTCTCATGGATCAAATATAGAGGGAAGCTCCCTCCACACTGCTCCAACACATACTCCCAGGGTCAGATGCAGAGTGAAGCTCCCTCCACATCATCCCATCACATCACAAACTCCTGGGGTCAGACACAGAGTGAAGCTCCCTCTGCACCGTCCCATCACACACTCCCTGAGTCAGTCATAGAGTGAAGTTCTCTCCACACTGTCCCATCACACACTCCCGGAGTCAGCCACAGAGTGAAGCTCCCTCCGCAACATCCCATCACACACTCCCAGGGTCAGATGCAGAGTTAAGCTCCCTTCACGTTGTCCCATCACATACTCCTGGGGTCAGACACAGAGTGAAACTTTCTCCACACTGTCTCATCACATGCACCTGGGGTCAGACAGAGAATGAAGATCCCTCTGCACCATCCCATTCCATGCTCTCATGGGTCAGCCACTAAGTGAAGCTCCCTCCGCACTGGCCCATCACAGACTCCCAGGGTCAGATGCAGAGTGAAGCTCGCTCGACACCGTCCCAACACACAGTCCCAGGGTCAGATAAAGCCCCCTCCACACCATTGCATCACACACTCCCGATGAGGAACACAGAGCAAAGTTCCCTCCACAACGTCCCATCACACATTACCAGTCTATCCTGTTACATACAGGTCAACATCACTTGGGTTAGATTTACAGGAGCTGCCCATTTTGACCCATCACTTAGCTACATTCCCTGACGTAGAATCTTAAGATACTCTTGAAGAGCTCCTTGTGTGAACCTTTCAGGAGACTCTTATCTAGGGCTGTGTGTGTACGTTTGGAACTGAGCTTGCCTTTGCCTGTGTTCCTTCTCTCCCATGAACCTGCAGCTCATGACATTCTCATTTTATGCCCACATAGCGACCTGAAGCGGCAACGTGAGGAATAAACCCATTCCTTGCACTTTCTTGGTTATATTCTGCAGAGATTTCGCAAAGTACATCCCAGCTCCGCAGTTTCCCACACCCCATCCAGGATCTCAGCCCCAATCCCAGCCTCAGATCTCAGCTCCAATTTCCAGCCCTAATCTCTGGCCTTGATCCACACCCTAAATCCTAATCCCAGCTCTGTCCCAATCCCTGTCCTAGACCCTTGCCCCAGATCCATCCTAATCCCTGCCCTGGACTCTTGTCCCAGATCTGTCTCAATCCCTGCACTGGAATCTAGCCCCAGATCCATCTCAATCCCTGTCCTGGACCATCATCCTATATCCACCCCAATCTCTGTCCAGGACCAGTCCCAGATCCCTCCCAATCCCTGTCCTAGACCTTCAGCCCAGATCTGTCCCAATCCCTGTCCTGGAACCTATCCCTGGATCCGTCCAATCCCTGCCCACGTCCAGTCCCAGATCTCCAGTGCCCTTTTTCCAGAAGCAGTGTTTTCTTCCTGGCCGATTCAAAACCTTCCTCTGCGGAGACTGATGCCCCACATTCTCTCAGTTCCTTGGGGTGGAATCCATCCAGATTCATTCCTGCCCTAAACGTCCCCACACGAGCCTCCCTCTCTCCAACACAAGACATGAAATACCTTACCATGGTTGGTGAGCATACAGCGGAGTAAGGAACGTAGCAGCAGGAGGAGAGAGAGTGAGCACAGAGAGAGACCGACGTTCCTGGCCAGCCCGGCGTTTTGTAGGAGGAATGTTCCTAACATTCCTGATCCTGATAATGGGGATAATGAATAACCAGTAGCTTAATCCAGGGCTGGGTTTCTGGCTCCCAGTGAGGTCATTGCGATGGACTGAGTGAGGATAAAGGACCTCAACTGCACGGCCCTTGAGTGGCCCTTACGAAGTCCTGCTCATCCCGTTAATGTGGTTCAGAATCAGAACTTATTGTCCTAAAATCTGTTGTTTTGCAACAGCGCCTCAGTGTAAAGAGTGTAGTGGGGCAGCATGGTTGGCGCAGCACTGTGACCTGGCTTCGAATCACTGTCTGGAAGGAGTTTGTACATTCTCCCCGTGTCTGTGTGGGTTTTTCCCGGGGTCTCCCACCATTCGAAATGTACCTTACAGACAGAGTTTGAGATTCGAACCTGGGTCACTTGTGCTTTAATAGTGTTGCACCCACCGTGTTGCGGGTTCATTAGGGATAAATTCTCTCTCTCGAACCTATCAGTCCCAGCTGAGACTCTGCAATGTTGGCCCTGTTATTCCAGATCGCACTAGAGGCTAAAAAATGGTGGCTCGGTAAGCACCAGCGATCATGACCAGAGTTTGTATCTTCTTCCCGTGTCTGTGTGGGATTTCCTCCCGGGGCTCTCGTTTCCTCCCACCATTCGAAACGTGCCAATTGGATGTAAACTGGGCAGCACGGACTCGTGGACCAAAAAGGCCTGTCACCGAGCTGTTTGTCTAAAGTTTGTGGAGTGAGGGTTAAGGATCGGGTCCCATCACCAACAGGTTTTCGTTGGAGTGAAGAAATGGGAAGAGGTGGCTAATTCATTGCCTTCATACTGATTAGAAACAGAATTGTCACAAATAAGTCAGGAAATTCATTGCTTTGAGGCAGCAAACATTCATATAAACCACCTGGCAGAGTGCACGGAAAGTTAAAGTCAGGCAATGTCTGGGGTTCACTGATCATTCAGGAATCTGATGTCAGCGGGGAAGAAGCCGTCCTTGTGCTGCCAAGGTCTCGTCCTCAGGCTCCTGTTCCTTTCCTTCAATGGTAGCAGCGTGAAGAGGGCATGGTCTGGGTGGTGAGGACAGAGGCTGTTTTCTAAAGACCCCGCCTCATGTCGATGTTCTTGATGGAGTGGAGTCTGGTGCCCGTGATGTCGCAGGTCAAGTTAACAACCCTCTGGAGTTTATTCTTGTCCTGAGAGTTGGTGCCTCCATACCAGGCCGTGATGCCTCCCACCAGAACGCTCTCCACAGGGCACCTGGAGAAGTTTACAAGAGTCTTTGGTGACCTATCGAATCTCCTCTGAAATCTCACTAAGTCTAGCCACCGGCGAGCCTTCTTTGTGATTGCATCAACATGGAGGATCCAGGACAGATCCTCGGAGGTGTTGAATATTGGAGTTAATCTTTGAGTGATATGATAAGTTGGGAGTGAAGGGTTGAGTGTGACAGCAAAGGTGAGGCGATGTGGGTGTGATTAAGCATGCAGGGCAAGAGTGAAAGGGCGTGAGTGGCAAGGTGAGTGTGACAAGGGCTGGATGTGACATACAGCACAGAACAGGGCCAATGGCCCAACTCCTCAGTGCTGGTCAAGTTAGCATTCTGGGCTAGACCTACTTGTCTGCATTTGTCCCATATCCTTCTAAAACCTTCCTGTCCAAAAATCTGTCCAATGTCTTTATCCCTGAAAGTGGCGTCACAGGTGGACAGGGCTGTAAAGAGAGCTTTTGGCACATTAGCCTTGATAAATCAAAGTATTGAGTACAGGAGTTGGGATGTTATGTTGTCGTAAGATATTGGTGTGGTTAAATTTGGAGAATTGGGAGTAGTTTTGGTCACCAAACTACAGGAAGGATATCAATATGATAGAAAGAGGGCAGAGAAGATTTACTAGGATGTTGCCCGGTCTTCAGGAACTAAGTTACAGGGAAAGGTTAAACAGGTTAGGACTTTATTCCCTGGAACGGAGAAGAATGAGGGGAGATTTGATCGAGGTATTTAAAATTATGAGGGGGACAGACAGAATAAATGTAGATCAGCTTTTTCCACTGAGAGTGGGTGAGATACAAACCAGAGGACATGGGTTAAGGGTGAAAGGGGAAAAGTTTAGGGGAAACATGAGGGGAAACTTCTTCACACAGAGAGTGGTGGGGGGTGTGGGATGAGCTGCCAGCTGAGGTGGTGAATGCGGGTACAGTTTTAACATTTTAGATGAATTTGGACAGGTACATGGATGGAAGGGATATGGAGGGAAATGGACAGGGTGCAGGTCAGTGGGACTAGGCAAAAATAATGGTTCGGCACAGACTAGAAGGGCCGAAGGGGCTTGTTTCTCCGCTGTAATGCTCTATGGTTCTATGGTATGGAAAGCTCTAATTGTTCCCATAATCTACAGATTCGTTTGGCAGCTGGTTCCAAATATAGACCCCCCCACCCCCCTCTTCTGAGTGAATACATTTCCCCTCAAATCCCTCTTCTCTCCCTTAAATCAATGCCCTCCAGTTCTTTCCGGAAGGAATCGCAGTTTCTCTACACCTCTCATGATCTTGTAAACTCGTGCGTCACCATCAGCCTCCTGCACTCCAGGGAATTAACGCAGAACACAGAACACCACAGCAGAGAAACAGGCCCTTCAGCCCTTCTAGTCTGTGCTGAACCAATTTTCTGTCCAGAAATCTGACCTGCACCCAGTCCATTGCCCTCCATACCCCTCCCATCCATGTACCCGTCCAAATTCTTCTTCAATGTTAAAGTTGAGCCCACATTCACCAGTTCACCTGGCAGCTCGTTCCATACCCCCACCGCTCTCTGTGTGAAGAAGTTCCCCCTCATGTTCCCCCTAAATTCCCCTTTCACCCTTAACCCATGTCCTCTGGTTTGGATCTCACCCACCCTCAGTGGGAAAAAGCCTCCACAGCCACACGGAGTCCAGTCCAAACTATTGGCAACCCAAAGCTCCAGATCCCAACCTCTGACACGGTCAGTAACCTGTGTCTTCGGCACCCCCTCGCATCCTGGTTCCGATACCTGGTACCCCTTCAGCCGGTTTCAAACCATTCTCTAGCAGCCCACCGCACGCTGGGTCTTTCAGCCGCAGAGCTCCCTCAGTGGTCCACCGCCATGTTCACTGTCTCGTGGGACGTCTCCCCGCTTTTTGGTGCCCTGCGCTATGCAATATAGTAAGCTGGCCATTTTGGCCCATGAGCCCGTGCCGCCCAATCCCACCCAAAATTGAAGGGTGGGGGAAAGCTAGAGCACCCAGAGGAAACCCGTGCAGTCACGGGGTGAATGTGCAAACTCCTTACAGATAGTGTGGGATTCGACACCAAGCTGCAGCCACCTTAACAGCGTTGCGCTAACTGCCTCGCTAACCGTGGCATCCCTTCTCTCTGTTAAATTCCACATTCCTTCCAGACACCGTTTAAGAAGAGGAGGGTGTGGAAGGGAGAATGCACTGCAGCCCAGGGTGAGGGTATATTGGTGAATGAAGTGAGGAGATGGGGGTGGGGGGGGGGGGGTGAAGGGAAGCAGAAAGTTCTACAAACAACAAGAATGAGAGTCCAATTTGCTGACTTGGTGAAATGGCTGTAAAACAGCCAGTTAATGCACATCTACCAGCGACTTTACATGATGAATGATTAGCCTGTGTTTTCTTTCAACTTTGGAATTAATTAACTTCAGGAGAGCAAGGATGTGCACACCTTCCCCAGAGCAAGTTACTCATTAAGCCCTCTCTAGTTCTCAGAAATTTCACTTAGGTCTCATTCGCTGAGATGGGGATGGGGCAAGCGTGATAGTGTGGCAAATTGGATCAGCAAGTTTGCAGATGACACTAAGATTGGAGACGTTGTGGACAGTGAGGAAGGTTTTCAAAACTTGCAGAGGGATCTGGACCAGCTGGAAAAATGGGCTGGAAAATGGCCGATGGAATTTGATGCAGACAAGTGTGAGGTGTTGCAATTTGGACAAACCAAGAAAGGACGTACACAGTGCACGGTCGGGCACTGAGGAGTGCGGTAGAACAGAGGGATCTGGGAATACAGATGCATAATTCCCTGAAAGTGGTGTCGCAGGTGGACGGGTTTTTAAAGCGAGCTTTTGGCATCTTGGCCTTCATAAATCAAAGTATTGAGCACAGGAGTTGGTAAAGTTGTAGAAGACATTGGTGAGGCCAAATTTGGAACATTGTGAGCAGTTTCGGTCACCGAACTACAGGAAAGAGATCAATAGATAGAAAGAGTGTAGAGAAGATTTACTAGGATGTTGCCTGGACTTCAGGAACTGAGTTAGAGGGAAAAAGATTCAGTTTTCTGATTTACATGTGCAACATCACATACAATCCTGAGATTGTTTTTGATGCAGGTGAGACAGAATGATCATTTTATTGGAAGTGCAACAAAAAGGCACACAATGTATACATGTAAACAGAAAACAAATGTAAACAAACCCACTGTGCAATACAGAGAGAATAAAAAGAAAATCAATAAAGTGCACATGCAAGAGTCCTTAAATGAGCCCCTGATGGAGTTTGTCGTTGAGGAGGTTGATGGTGGAGGGGGAGCAGCCGTTCCTGAACCTGGGGGTGCGAGTCTTGTGGCACCGACACCTCTTTCCTGATGACAGTAGCAAGAACAGAGCGTGTGCTGGGTGGGGTGGATCCTTGATGATCGCTGCTGCTTTCTGATGGCAGGGTGCCCTGTAAATACTCTCAATGGTGGGGAAGGTTTTGTGTGTCCTTTTGGAGGACTTTACACTCAGGGATATTAGTGTCCCCATACCAGACCATGATGCAGCCGGTCAGCACACTTTCCATCAAATATCAGTAGAAATGTCTGGTGTCGTACCAAACCTCCTCAAACTCCTGAGCAAGTAGAGGCGCTGACGAGCTTTCTTCGGGATGCCCTTCGTGTGTTGGGTTCAGGAAAGAACCTCTGAGATAGTGACTTCCACGAAGTTAAATTTGCTCACCCTCTCCACTTCAATCCCCCAGTGATCACTGGGTCGTAAACCTCTGGCTTTCCCTTCCTTTTTTAAATTTTTTTTATTTTTCACACTATGAACCATATTAAACAAAATACACACAAACATTTCCGTCTTGAATATACACGGTGTCATTTTCTCCCCTTTTTCCCCCTCCCTTCCCTCCCTCCTTCCCACCCCCCTCCAAACCCACTAAACGTTCAACCTATACAATACAATAAACCATTAAACAATGTTATCACACAATGAAAATAAACAAGAAAATTGTCTCATCTACTTTTACACACTGGTCAGTTCATTTTGTCTTCTTCTCATTCTATCATTTTAGGGGGGTGGAGGTCCACGGTAGGCCTTCTCTGTTCTGTTCCATGTACGGTTCCCAAATTTGTTCGAATACTGTGACATTATTTTTTAAATTATATGTTATTTTTTCCAATGGAATATATTTATACATTTCCATGTACCATTGCTGTATTCTCAGGCTCTCTTCTGATTTCCAGGTTGACATTATACATTTCCCTTCCTGAAGTCAACAATCAGGCTCCTTGGTTTTGGTGACATTGAGTGCCAGGTTGTGGTTGGTGCCCCATTCAGCCAAGTTTTCAATCTCCCTCCTGTTCACTGACTCATCCCCGTCCTTTATACAACCCACTACCGTGGTATCGTCGGTGAATTTATAGATGGGGTTATTGTAGTACCGAGCTACATAGTTGTAGGTGTAAAGTGAGTAGAGCAGGGGGCTAAGAGCACGGCCCTGAAGGGCTCCGGTACTGATGGAGATTGTGGAGAGGTTAAACAGGTGAGGACTTTATTCCCTGGAGGGTAGAAGAATGAGGGGAGATTTGATCGAGGTATTTAAAATTATGAGGGGGACAGACAGAGTAAATGTAGGTCAGCTTTATCCACTGAGGGTGGGTGAGATACAAACCAGAGGACATGGGTTAAGGGTGAAAGGGGGAAATGTTTAGGGAGAACAAGGTGGTCTGGTTGCCATAGTGGTTCGTGCAATGCCTTGACAGTGCCAGGAATCAGAACCGGACCAGGGGTCAAGCCCCGCACTGTCTGGAAGGAGTTTGTACGTTCTCCTCATGTCTGTGTAGATTTCCTTCAGGGACTCTGGGGGTTCAAAATGTACCAGGGGTGAAATGGTCTAAATGAAGGGGAATTTCTTCACACAGAGAGTGGTGGGCGTGTGAACAAGCTGCCAGCTGAAGTGGTGAATCCAGGTTCAATTTTAACATTTAAGATGAATTTGGACAGGTACATGGATGGGAGGGGTATGGAGGGTTATGGACAGGGTGCAGGTCAGTGGGAAAATGGTTTGGCACAGACTGGAAGGGCAGAAGGGACTGGTTTCAGTGTTGGAATGTTCTATGGTTCTATGGAGACAGTGGGAGATTGCTGGACGTGTGTAGTTTGAGACAGCAGAGCTTCACTCACAAGCAGCAAGTTCATCTGATCAACAGGCCAGCCCGAGTTACCCCCACTCCCACACGCAAACCCCCCACCATTCAAATCCCAGTTAAACCCCCACCCCCCACACAAACCCCCCTCCATTCAAATCCCAGTTACCCCCTCACCCCCCCACATAAACCCTCCTCCATTCAAATCCAAGTTACCCCCACACCCACACACAAACCCCCCTCCATTCAAATCCCAGTTATCCCCCCACCCCCACACAAACTCCCCTCATTCAAATCCAAGTTACCTCCACACTCCCCCACACAAACCCTCCTCCATTCAAATCCCAGTTACCCCCTCACCCCCCCACATAAACCCTCCTCCATTCAAATCCCAGTTATCCCCCACCCCCCACACAAACCTCCCTCATTCAAATCCCAGTTACCCCCCCACCCCCACACAAACTCCCCTCATTCAAATCCCAGTTACCCCTCCACCCCCACACAAAACCCCCTCCATTCAAATCCTAGTTACCCCCTCACCCCCACACAAACCCTCCTCCATTCAAATCTCAGTTACCCCCCCACCCCCACACAAATCCCCCTCCATTCAAATCCTAGTTACCCCCTCACACCTCCACACAAACCCCCCTCATTCAAATCCCAATTACCCCCCATCCCCCACACAAACCTTCCTCCATTCAAATCCCAGTTACCCCTCCACCCCCCACACAAATCCCCCTCCATTCAAATCCCAGTTATCCCCTCACCCCCCCACACAAACCCCCTCATTCAAATCCCAGTTATCCCCCACCCCCAACACAAACCCCCCTCCATTCAAATCCCAGTTACCCCCCACCCCCCACACAAACCTTCCTCCATTCAAATCCAAGTTACCCCTCCACCCCCCACACAAATCCCCCTCCATTCAAATCCCAGTTATCCCCTCACCCCCCCACACAAACCCCCCTCATTCAAATCCCAGTTATCCCCCACCCCCCCACACAAACCTTCCTCCATTCATATCCCAGTTACCCCTGCACCCCCCACACAAACCCCCCTCCATTCAAATCCCAGTTACCCCTCACCCCCAACACAAACCCCCCTCCATTCAAATCCCAGTTACCCCCCACCCCCCACACAAACCCCCCTCCATTCAAATTCCAGTTACCCCCCCACCCCCCACACAAATCCCCCTCCATTCAAATCCCAGTTACCCCTCCACCCCCCACACAAAACCCCCTCCATTCAAATCCCAGTTACCCCCCCACCACCCACACAAACCCTCCTCCATTCAAATCCCAGTTTCCCCCCCACCCCCCAAACAAACCCCAGTCCATTCAAATCCCAGGTACCCCCTCACCCCCCCCCCCCCACACAAACCCCACTCATTCAAATCCCAGTATTTGAGGGGGTTTTAGGGCTATTAGAGTTTCAGGGGAGGGAGGGACTTGTATTTTTCTAAGGAATATGCAGGCCAGCACATCGAGGGCCGATTAGCCTGCACTGTGCTAAAGTGTTATAAGCTCACACAAACAATGCTGAAGGTGGGGGGTGGGGGTCCCTGGAGTAATGTGATCCTACCTGCAGCATCACCATGTTGCCAGGTGTTGGTTTGAGTTGGATTTTTAACTGTGTTTTATTTTTCTGTTTGTTTTCAGTCGGTTTCAGTTGTCAACATTAATTATTCTTCCTGCTCTGAGCTCCCTGTCACAGAGACATTTCATCATCTCCAGTTTATTAATATTTCATTCCGGTCCTGACATTCCATGTGTGAACAGGACTGAGCCCAGCACGTCCAGGGCTGTGAGATTCAACCCCATCTCCCTCGGATCTCTGTATCACCAAAGCCACAGATCCAAAGGTCTCCTTCCTGTCACATCCTGCTCATCGCCACCCAAGAATCCTTCATCTGCCTCTGGCAGTCTGGTCTGAGAGAGGAGGCCATCCTTGAGTAAATCCACCCCGCCCCCCACCCCCACTAGTGGGGAAGATGCTGTCCTTGTGCAGCTGAGGGCTCGTCTTCAGGCTCCTGTACCTCTTCCCCGAAGGTAACAGAGTGAAGAGGGCATGGCCTGGGTAGTGGAGTCTTTGAGGATAGAGGTTACTTTTTTAAGACCCCGCCTCATGTCGATGTCCTCGATGAAGTAAAGTCTGATGCCCGTGATTTCGCAGGTCGAGTTAACAACCCTCTGGAATTTATTCCTTTCCTGAGAGTTGGCACCTCCATACCAGGCAGTGATGCAACCAGCCAGAATGTTCTCCATGTTCCACCTGGAGAAGTTTTTGAGAGTCTTTGGTGACAGACCGAATCTCCTCAAACATCTTCAAAGTCCAGCTGCTGGCGAGCCTTCTTTGTGAATGCACCAACATGGAGGGTCCAGGACAGATCCTCGGAGATATTGATACCCAGGAATTTGAGATTCTTGATCCTCCCCACTACTGAGCCCTCGATGAGGACTGGGCCATGTCCCCCTGGCTTCCTCCTGACCATCAGTGTGAACACTCTGCAGGCTGGGTGCCACAGAAGCATGGAATGTGACTGAGGGGGTCATAGAGGCAGAGACTTAGTTCTCCCACATACACAGATGACTGCAGGAAAGGGGGAGGGTGGTGGTAGGAGAAGAGAATCAGTGGGTATTTGTGAGGTAGAGAGAGGTAGAAACCAAGGAGATGATTGTGGACTTTGGGAGGAGGTCAGGGGAACACGACCCAGTCCTTATTGAGGGCTCAGTAGTGGAGATGGTCAAGAACTTCAAATTCCTGGGTGTCAATATCTCCGAAGATCTGAAATGGAGCCTCCATGTCAATACAGCTGCTGTACTTTGTGGGTTATTTGAGGAGATTCAGCTTGTCACTGAAGACTCTCGTAAACTTCTCCAGGTGGACCGTGAAGAGCATTCTGACTGGTTGCGTCACTGCCTGGTATGAAGGCCCCAAATCTCAGGACAAGAATAAACTTCAGAGGGCTGTTAACTTGGCCTGTGACATCACAGTCATCAGACTTCACTCCATTGAGGACCTACATGAGGCAGGGTCTTAAGAAAGTAAACTCTATCCTCAAAGACCCCCATCACCCAGGCCACGCCTTCTTCAGTCTGCTACCATTGGGGAAAAGGTACAGGAGCCTGAAGACTCGCGGCTCAAGGACAGCATCTTCACCACTATAGTTGAGCTGAAGCGGCTTGTCCATTCTGTAGAACTCTGTGACTCTGCTTTTAACTGAATCAGGTACCATCCAGGTGATATACCCTGGTGAAGATAGAATTGTGAGAAACATGGACAGGTTGAGTCGGGGGTGAAGAAGGCAAAGGTAATATTGGCGTTTGTTTCAAGAGGAATAGAATCTAAGAGCAGGGATGTGATGTCGAGGCTTTATAAGGCCCTGGTGAGGCCTCACGTGGAGATTGAGAGCAGTTTGGGGCTCCTCATTTAAGAAAGGATGTGCTGACGTTGGAGAGGGTTCAGAGGAGGTTCACAAGGATGATTCTGGGAATGAAAGGGTTATCATATGAGGAGTGTTTGATGCTCATGGCCTGGACTCATTGGAAATTAGGAGAATGAGGGGGGGGGGGTCTCATTGAAACATTTTGAATGTTGAAAGGCACGGACAGAGTAGATGTAGAAAGGCTGTTCCCCACGGTGGGAGAGTCTAGGACAAGAGGGCACAACTTCAGGATTGAAGGGCGTCCACTTAGGAGGCACAGAGGAATTTCTTCAGCCAGAGGGTGGTGAATCTGTGGAACTTGTTGCCACAGGCAGTTGTGGGGACCGGGTCATTGGGTGTATTTAAGGCAGTGATTGGCAGATTCTTGATTAGCCAGGACATCAAAGGTTATGGGGAGAAGGCCAGGCAGTGGAGAAATGAATCAGCTCATGATTGAATAGCAGGGCATACTTGATGGACTGAATGGCCTCTTTCTGCTCCTATGTCCTATGGTCTTGTGGACGGGGTAGTCAGTCAGAGTATTTTTCCCCAAGGTAAAAATGTCAAATACTGGAGATCATGCACTTAAGGTAAGAGGACGGAAGATTAGGGGAGATTTTGAGGCAGGTTTTTTACACTGTGAGTGGTGGGTGCCTGGAAGGGACCACTGGCAGAACTGATGGAAGCAGAGCAGATAGCAGTGTTTAAGAAGCTTCTCGACTGAATAGGCAGGGGGCTCGAGGGATAGACCCTGTCCAGTCAGACAGGTTGGTCAGATTGGTATCCTGGAACCTTTAATTTAGACCTACAGCCCAGTAACAGGCCATTTCGGCCCACAAGCCCATGTCCCCAATTACACCCAATGAAACTACACCCCCGCTACGTTTTGAACAGTGGGAGGAAACCAGAGCCCCCGGGAAAAACCCAGGCAGACGAGGGGAGAACGCACCAACTCCTTACAGACAGTGTGCAATTCAAATCCCGGTCCCGAACGCTGATGCTGTAACGGTATTGTGCTAATCACCGGATTCCGGTGTCTGTGCTCTCCTGAGTGACATGTAAAAAGATTGGCCTGGTCCACAAGTCCTACATCGACTAACTTTGATGTCATTGGGCCGGAACTTTGACTGGGAGATGTTGTTTGCCAATAAAACATGGTTAGTATCGCTGTTCGTGCAACACTGTTGCAGCCAATTAAGCACTGCCCAGGCCCCTGACCTTGCCCCCTCCCTACCCCACCCTTTGTTGCCCCTGACTTTGCCCCCTCCCTACCCCACCCTTTGTTGCCCCTGACCTTGCCCCCTCCCTACCCCACCCTTCGTTGAATAGAATAAAGTAACGTTAAGTTACATTAAACGTTGATATTGACCTTGGGGGTTGATGGGACTATCCAAGGGTTCTAAAAAAAGCTAAGGGGTCGATAATGCTAGGGGGTCGATAGAACTTTCAGGGTTGAAAGAATTGTAGATCCTGAGGACCCCGCCCCTGCCAGGAGCCTGACGTCCCCACTCCTGCCAGGATCCCCTCCCTTCCGGGCCCCTAGGCTTAAGCCTACTCACCCTAATGGTAAATCCACCACTGATTATAGCGTCCACGACCCAGGTTCAAATCCAGCACTGTCTGTAAGGAGTTTGCACGTTCTCCCCATGTCTGTGTGGGTTTTCCCCGGGGGCGCTGGTTTCTTCCCACCATTCAAAATGTATTGGGGGGTTGCAGGTTAATTGGGTGTAATGGGGCAGCACGGACTCATGGGCTGAAATCAGCTTTCGCCATGTTGTATAACCATATAACAATTACAGAATGGAAACAGGCCATCTCGACCCCTCTAGTCTGTATTGATTTAAGTGATCATCTCTAGTCCCATCTACCCGCTCCCTGTCCATAACCCTCCCATCCCCTCACATCCATTCATTTATCCAACCTTCTCTTCAATGCCAAAATTGACCCTCCTGCAACCACCTCTTCCAGAAGGTCATTCCACTCAGCCGCCACTCTCGGAGTGAAGAAGTTCCCCCTCATGTTATTTCTAAAGTTTTTCCCCATAACCCTTAACTTATAACCCCTCGTTCCAATCTCTCCTACCCTCAAGGAGAAGAGCCCATTCACATCTACTCTATCTATTCCCCTCATAATTTTAAATACCTCGATCAAATCCCCCCCTCAACCTTCTACGCTCCAATGAATAAAGACCCAGTCTACTCAATCTTTTTTTGTATTCGAGATACTGAAATCCAGGCAACATCCTTGTAAATCTTCTCTGCACCTTATTAAATAGGAACATAGGAAGTAGGAACAGGAGTAGGCCAAAAATGGCCCATCGAGCCTGCTCCGCCATTCAATACCATCATGGCTGATATCCTTCCTATAATATGGAGAGCAGAACTGCACACAATATTCCAAATTTGGCTTCACCAATGCCTTGAACAGTCTCAACATCACCTCCCAGCTCCTATATTCTATGCTATGATTTATAAAGGCCACCATACCAAAAGCCTTCTTCACCACCCTATCTGGCCAAAGATTCACCTTTAGCATGGGCCTTACCATCAGAGAAAGAGAAGCGAAAGAGAATCCTCCTCAGAGTCACCGAGTGTCCGTGGATTCGCCTCCAGCACTCCCGTGAGACTCCTGTTCGATTCGTTGGCTCCAGCGCTCCAGATCCAATCCTCAGACACGATTCGTGCATCTTTTTCACCGACTTTCTTCAATGACAGGGCACTGATGGATAGGAACGTTGCCAGTATGCACCCGGTGCTATTATTAACATGCTAATTAATCTCATGATGGGCCACGGGTCGGAACGAAATTTAAACATCCCTAATGATTCACTGCTCTGCCAAGTGTTTTGCCTCGGGAGGAGAGGGGAGGGACTAACTACAGGTGCTAAGTTTCAGAGTCAGGCCAGTGCTTGTGTTCACGAGGAGAGGGTTGGGGATTGAAAGGGAGAGCTGGGCCTCTTTTCCTTGGTGTGTAGGAGACCAGGGGGGGACCTTCGTTGGAGGTATATAAAATTATAGGGGGGGGCCTCGAAAAGGTGTAAATACGCTTTTATCCCTTGGCAATGTCATCCAAAACTAGGTGATGCAGGTCTAAGGTGAGATTGAAAAGGTTTAAAAGGAATATTGGGGTGGCTTTATCCACACAGGTACAAGTAGCAGAGTTTTCATTTAATTGGGACATCATATCGGCACGTGGGCTGAAGGACCTCTTCCCGTGCTGTATGTTCGATGTTCTAAGACTCTCCTTGATGGTGACACCACATCCCGACTCCAGCCCAATATCCTCATGTAGTTATTAATATATACAGTCATCTTTGAATTGGTCTCACAAATTTAATCACCCGGATGCACTAGGTCAGATCACAGCACCTCCCCAAGTTCATCTGCCCCATCACAGCACCGTGGACAGAGCCTCAGGGGGGCAGTTGTTGCTCCGTTGTTTCCAGTGGTGGCTGCCCTACACTAACCCTCAGTCAGGGACTGCACTGAAGCATCCCTCTCTGGGAGTATTATTTCATCTCTCTCTGTCTCTCTCTCCCTCTCTCTCTCTCTCTCTCTCTCTCTCTCTCTCTCTCTCTCTTTCCCTCTTTCTCTCTCTCTTTCTTTCTCTCCTCTCTTTCTCTCTCCTCCCTCTCTCCCTCCCTTCTTCCCCCTCTTCTCTCTCTCTCCCTCTTTTCTGTCTTTTTCTTCATCTCTCTCTTTCTCTTTTCCTCTTTCTCTCTCCCTCTCTCTCCCTCTCCTCGTTCTCTCTCTCTCCCTCTCTCTTTTCCTTTTTCTCTTTCTCCCCTTCTCTCCCTCCCCTCTTTCTCTTTCTCTTTTCCTCTCTCCCTCTCTCTTTCTCTCTTCCTCTCTTTCTCAATTTCTCTCTTTTTCCTTTCTCTCTCTCTCTCTCCCTCCCTCCCCTCTTTCTCTTTTCCTCTCTCCCTCTCTCTTTCACTTTCTCTCCCTCTCTCCCTCTCTCTTTCTCTCTCTCTCCCTCTTTCTCAATTCTCTCTCTTTTTCCTTTCTCTCTCTATCTATCTCCCTCCTTCCCAGAAAGCTAAAACCCAAAACCCAATAATTAATTATCTTCGCATAAGATCCACAAAAGATGAATGCCTCGTGGATGTAAATAACATCAATTTCTTTATCTCCGGTTTTACAGCTTCCTGCTGAAGGAAAGGGATTAATCTAATTAAATCGTTGTCACAGAGAGTGGAAAATACCCCAATCTTTCTTACTAAGTTTGATTCCTGAAACTAAATCAAACCACCTCTGGTCGTTCAGAAGAGCATGGAATATTATTTTGCAAAAGTGGTGTCCATTTCAGGTCTCTGTAAACCTGCTTCCCCGTATCATCACTCAATGGATCATCTGCTCACAGTGTGGCCACTCCGCTCATCGAGCCTGTCCTATCATCCACATGGCCCACGCTCTACATACCCGTAGAGAGCTTCCAACACCAAAGGAAGCCACACTTTCTTTGTTGACTGAGAAAGAGCTTCCCAGACCCTATTTTAATGTAAGACAAATAAACACATGGTGTCAGGCAGCAGCCGTGGAGAGAGAAAAATAGAGTGAATGTGTCGGGTAAAGATGTTTCATCGAAACCAGAAAAGAGAGAAAACATACAGTTTCTGCTGCACAGTGGGGGAGGAGAAATTGAATTGAATGGAATTGTTTACGGTCACCTGTGCCGGGATTCTGTGAAAACTTTGCTTTGTGTCCTATCCAGGCAAGTCGACCCGGATATGAGTGAAACAGATACTGCAAAATAAAAGTGTAGAGGCAGTGGTTCTCAACCTTTTTCTTCCCCCTCACATCCCACTTTACTTAATCCCTCTGCCTTCGGGTGCTCTGTGATTAGTAAGCGATTGCTCAAGGTGGGATGCGAGTGGGAAGGTTGAGAATCACTGCTCTAGCATCGTGACTGAAATATTTTGCTTGAGAAAAATGGTCATTGGTCCATTTCCTTTGGAGTTCTGAAACGGTGCACAGAACGAGTCAATGAGAGAAGATACAGTGGTTCTCAACCTTTTTCTTGCCACTCACATCCCACCTTAAGTCATCCTTATACCACTGGTGTGCTCTGTAATTAATAAGGGATTACTTCAAGTGGTCTGTGAGTGGCAAGAAAAAGGTTGAGAACCACCGGTGTAGAGTTTTGTGTTGCAGAGAAAGGGGCATTTACCACAGGTGCAAGAGTGTGGGGAGGACAGCTAGGTAGAACGTAGGAAATGGCTCTGATTGGGGGGAAACAGAAAGTCATTGACGAAAGGCAGTTACCCAGTCCCTTCGGGCCTACCCACTGTGGAGCTAGGAGGTCGGGGCTCCACCAGCTCCTGCACTGTGCAGCCCGCTGAATCACATGGCCTCTGTGTTAAAATGCCAAGGCCTTGCCTTGTTTAAAAAGAATGTCAGCACAGCCGGAACTTCCCACTGCTGCTCACCCACGGAGAGCAGGGAGTGGTATTAGGGCAACCTCCCAAAGCAACTGTTGGCAGCTCCATATGGGTTTTAAATGGCCTGTTAAATGAGCTGAGGGTGGGTTTTTAAAAAAATCCCACGACCGTGGGGTCTGCGCCCAAGATGGCGGTGCCTGTGATCGGCAGCGGCCGCGAGGGGTTGCAGACTCCGAGGAAGCAATGGACTGGCGCAGGGCACCAGAAAATGAGGAGCCCATCCCCAGCCCCCACCCCACCACCACCACCACCACACCCCCATCTGAGAAGGAGAAGCAGAGGAGACGGGTCGGTGACCACAGTGGGGTTCTGCAGCTGAAGGAACCGCATGGGCCATGACTTGGGGTGAGGAACCCACAGAGGATGCGGACCGCTGGAGACTGGCTGGAGGGGCACCATGTGTCGGAACTGGGATGTGAGAGGGAGTTGAGGGCGCCAAAGGGGTCCCTGAGGTTCGGATCTGGAGCTCAGGTTTGTGATGGTTTGGACCGGACTCTGTGGGGCTGCGGGGGCTGAGGGCGAATCCATGGACACTCGATGACCTGGGGGGGCGGGGGTGGAACCTCTTTTGCTTCTCTTTATCTGACAAAAAGAGGAGCTTCAGGCAATTTCTGTCGATGGCAAATCTGTGAGCAGATGAAAGATAATTTCATGTAATATATGGCACTATTTTTATAACTTGACAATAAATTGAATCTTGAATCTTAACTCTTGAACGAGCCAAACCCTCGGGCAGCGTCATCTGGGTGCCTGGGTTTGAAAGTCAAACTGAAGGTAGATTTAAACATGGAATATCCGTCATCAGCCCAGCGGACAACCTCTCTGCCCCTGCACTTCCGCACAACTTGCCCAAGGCAAAGACGGTGCGTTGCCACAGCAACTGGGTGTCAAAGCACAACAGTGGTAGCGAAGTGCTTTAGAATGACCTGCAGTCAAGAAGTGTCATGCTGGTGAAACATGCCGTGATCCTTGAAGAGAGAACGCTTGCCAACATTGTCCTCCTGTCAGTGACTCTGACTGCAATGGCCTTGCCTTGAAAGGCTTGAAACATCGAAACATAGAAGATAGGAGAAGGAGTAGGTCATTCGACCCTTCGAGCCTGCTCCGCCATTCAACGAGATCATGGCTGATCTTAAAGTTCAGTACCCCGTCCCCGCCTTCTCTCCGTAACCTTTAATACCCTTATACTGAAGAAATAGATCTAATTCCCTCTTAAATAGATTTAATGAACCTGCCTCCACTGCCCTCTGTGGCAATGAATTCCACAGATTCACCACCCTCTGGGTCAAGAAATTCCTCCTCATCTCGGTCCTAAATGGTTTGCCTATTATCCTCAAACCATGGCCCCGGGTTCTGGATTTTCCCATCCTTGGAAACATCCCATCTGCATCCATTCTGTCCAGTCCTGCCAGAATTTTATAGGTCTCTATGAGATCCCCTCTCAATCTTCTAAACTCCAGGGAGTACAATCCCAATTTGCGCAATCTTTCCTCCTAAGTCATTCCTGCCATTCCAGGTATCAGCCTGGTGAATCGCCTCTGCACTCCCTCCATTGCAAGAACATCCTTCCTTAGATAAGGTGACCAAAACTGCACACAATACTCCAGGTGGGGTCTCACCAAGGCCCTGTACAGCTGCAGTAAGGTATCCTTGTTCCTAGACTCAAATCCTCTTGATATGAAGGCCAACATACCATTTGCCTTTTTAACCGCCTGCTGTATCTACATGCTCGCCTTCAGAGACTGGTGTACAAGTACCCCTAGGTCTCTCTGCACTTCCCCATCTCTTAATCTATTGCCATTCAAATAGTAATCTGCCCTCCGGTTTGTATTACCAAAGTGGATAACCTCACATTGATCCACATTGTAGTGCATTTGCCATGTATCTGCCCAGTCCCTCAATTTATCCAAATCACACTGGAGCTTCCTGACCCCCTCTTCCGTGCACACAACCCCTCCGAGCTTAGTGTCATCTGCAAATTTGGAGATATTACATCCAATCCCCTCATTCAGATCATTAATGTAAATTGTGAACAGCTGGGGTCCCAGTACAGATCCCTGTGGCACCCCACTGGTCACCGCCTGCCACTCAGTAAACGAGCCATTTATCCCAACTCTCTGTCTTCTACCTGCCAGTCAGTTCTCAATCCACATCAATACTTTGCCCCCAATCCCATGAGCCTTGATTTTGGAAGCCAGTGGTTTATGCGGGACCTTATCGAAGGCCTTTTGGAAGTCCAGGTACACCACATCCACTTGCTCTCCCCCATCTATTTTACCTGTCACCATCTCAAAGAATTCCAATAGATTTGTCAAGCACGATTTACCTTTTGTAAATCCATGTTGACTCCGTCCGATCCCTTCTCTGCTAGTCATATGCTCCGCTATTACATCCTTAATAATGGATTCCATCATTTTGCCCACTACTGATGTAAGGCTCACTGGCCTATAATTCCCCGCTTTTTCTCTACCCCCCTTTTTAAATAGTGGGGTAACATTAGCTACCCTCCAATCCATGAGTACTGACCCTGAGTCTATCGAGTTCTGGAAAATAATTCTTAAAGCATCTGCTATCTGAATGTCGACTTCCTTAAGTACCCTAGGATGTAGATTATCAGGCCCTTGGGATTTATCGGCCTTCAATCCCATCAATTTCCCCAAGACCATGTCCTTAGAGATACTGATTTCTTTCAGTTCCTCCCTTGCATTAGTCTCTATGTTTCCCAACATCCTTGGGAGGTTATTTGTATCCTCTCTTGTATAAACAGAACTAAAGTAAGAATTTAATTGCTCTGCCATTTCCTTATTCCCCATTATATATTCCCCTGATTCCGACTGCAAAGGACCTACTCTGGATTTCACCAATCTTTTCCTCTTGACATATTTATAAAAGCTTTTGCAGTCGGTTTTTATATTTGCCGCAAGCTTACTTTCGTCATTTATTTTTGCTCTCTTGATGAATCCCTTTGCCCTCCTTTGGTGCATCTTGAACTGCTCCCAGTCTTCGGTTGTGGTACTTTTTTTGGCCAATTGATATGCTCTCTCTTTGGACCCAATACTGTCTCTAATTTCCCTTGTTATCCACGGTTGAGTCACCTTTTTTGGTTTATTTTTATGCCAAACCGGTATAAACGATTTTTGCAATTTCTCCATTAGATCTGTGAATGCTTTCCATTGTCTATCCACAGTCAACTCCCCCATAAACACCCCCCAATCAATCTTACTCAACTCCCGTCTCATACCATCATAATTCCCTTTATTTAAATTCAGGACCTTAGTCTCGGTTTTAATTTCTTCACTCTCCATGTCGAGTGAGAATTCGATCATATTGTGATTGCTCCGACCCAAAGGGCCTCGTACAACAAGATTGTTGATTAGCCTCTTATCATTGCATAATACCCAATCTAAAATGGTCTGCTCCCGAGTTGGTTCCTCGACATATTGGTCTAGATAACCGTCCCGTAAACATTCAAGGAATTCCTCCTCCTCAGTATTTTTACTAATTTGACTAGTCCAATCTATATGCAAATTGAAGTCTCCCATGATGTCAGCTGTTCCCTTATTGCACGCTTCTCTAATTTCTCTTTTTAGGCCTTCCCTCACCTCTACATTACTATTTGGAGGCCTATATACCACCCCCACTAACGTTTTCCGCCCCTTGCTATTCCTCAGTTCTACCCATATAGATTCCACATCTTCCAAGTTGATATCCTTTCTGTCAATCGTGTCAGTCCCTTCTCTCACCATCAATACTACCCCACCCCCTTTTCTTTCTTGCCGATCCCTCCTAAATATCGTATACCCTGGAATGTTAAGTTCCCAGTCTTGCCCACCCTGCAGCCATGTTTCTGTAATCCCAATCAAATCACTGCTTTACTAGGCTTAACCCGAGGGGCCCGAGAACAAGAAGAAAGGTTTATTTAATTGAGTGTACACCGGAGTAACTTGGATGGTAGTTCAGTACCTGTGCATATTTTTTTTTCCATATTTGGAATATCATCAATAGTATCTTGCTTTCTAAATTAGGATCCAAACATATAAACATTTAGAAGTAATGCTTTTAGCACTTTGTACCGTAACCGCTGTTGGAACCAAGGGATTAGGTACTCATAGAAAATATGCCTATGTACTATTCATTATGTATTCATTAATCCATTACTATGTAACAATTTACTATTTACTTCAATTAGACTGTTTAGGGGAAATATTAATGCAATTAAGTAACATCCACAGTATGTAGCAAAGTTGGCTGATTATAGTTTGTGTAGAATTTGCTGCCTCCAAACACAAAAGAGAGTGTATGAACCAATTCAGTCGGGAGGTTAAGGCATAAGGAGATGTTGAGTAGAACAGAAGACTATGGCCAGATGAGAACAAAGAAACAATTCAAAATATATGGGGTAAGAATTGATTTCTGATCAAGCCAACAGGATGTTCTGGCCTTGAGGATTAAGATGGGAGGTCTACACCCTAGACAACTGCAGAGCAGGAAATTGCTTGAGATAAATCTTATGCAAGGAATCTAGCAAAGAAAGCCAACTTTTGTTCAGTGTAATTCTTCTTTGGCTTGGCTTCGCGGACGAAGATTTATGGAGGGGTGAAGTCCACGTCAGCTGCAGGCTCGTTTGTGGCTGTCGAGTCCGATGCGGGACAGGCAGACACGGTTGCAGCGGTTGCGAGGGAAAATTGGTGGGTTGGGGTTGGGTGTTGGGTTGTTCCTCCTTTGTCTTTTGACAGTGAGGTGGGCTCTGCCGTCTTCTTCAAAGGAGGTTGCTGCCCGCCGAACGGTGAGGCGTCAAGATGCACGGTTGGAGGCGAGATCAGCCCACTGGCGGTGGTCAATGAGGCAGGCACCAAGAGCTTTCTTTAGGCAGTAGACTGGACAGTAGGAGTCAGTCTTGGGGAATAGCTCACCGACCAGGTGACCTATGAACTAACGACTGAACCAGAGCTCTGTTAAGCTTTATTCTTATGCTGTGTAATAAACTGATTCTCCTATCACTTCATTTAATGAACACGCTGGACTCAGACGACACATAGACCAAATTGAGGGGAGGGTAAAGGCAGAGTCCGACACCGCGAGATTATGTTTTCCATGTTGACACTATGTCGTCACAAGTTGGCGCTATCAATGAAAACATGAACCCAGACCTCTCTGTTCATGCTAATATTTTGTGTAGTTGACAGTTTTTTTTCTGCAAAATGGCTGCGAGGGAATTCAAACAGAAAAGTGGAGCACGAGAAAGGAAAGAGAAGAGAGAACAAGAGCTTCTACCGAAGAATAACACGCAAGTGTGACACTTTTTTTTAAGCCAACAAAAGATGCAGTAACTTGATGGATGTGGGCGATGAAAAAGGGGGCAAAGTATCACAGCGTAACGTTCATTCCCCAGATCTGATGATGGAGAAATCGCAGACAAGTCGTCAAAGTGGATGGCGAGTGATTTAAGCGTGAGTTCATTACACATAGATCAAACGATACAACTTAATCTCAGTTCAATGAAGGGTGGGACAAGGTCAGGGGGTCTTTACAAAAGCTCAGCCTAGGGGCCCGGGTGGTAGTTAATCGGGCTGAAGTAAGGAAAGCTGGTCCTCTCATTGCCATCCTACGAGTCATCTCTTCTTTCCCACTCAGTATGTGGCCGATTGAAACAGGGAAGTCTGCAGACTCTGTGGTTGTGGTCAAAACACAACGAAATGCTGGAGGAAGTCGGCCGGTCTCACCGCGTCCATAGCACACACAGAGGCCGACGTTTCGGGCCCGACCCCTTCCTCACGGACTAAGCAAAGAACAAGAGGGTGTCAGAATAAAGTCGGTTGACTGGCTGGGGGGAGGAGAGCAGACCAACAAAAGGTGTTAATTGGATATGGTAAGGGGAGAGATGAGAATTGGTCATGACTGTGTGAAAGGAGACAGGGAAAGAGAGAGACAGAGCTGGGAGAAGGCACGGGCCGGGGTGGGGTGGGGAGCTCAAGTGGGCTGATGGATCGAACAGGGGTCTGCATGGCTGCAGAGGCTGCAGGAGTGCCGGAGGCAACTCTGTCTGATTTACAGCAGGCAGGAGGCTTTTTTGTGTAATATTACATGTTCCATACTGTTACATGAGAAACTTTAAAGAGTGGCTTAACTATCCAAACCTACCAATCCCAGCAACCTCCTCCATCACCTCCCCCATGTCCTCTCCCCACTCTGTGAGAGCCATAATCTCCAAGACTGTAAAATCTTTACTGTTGGACCATAATACATACATGACAGCACAGAATCAGGCCCTTCAGCCCTCCTGGTCAGTGCCGAACCATTATTTTGCCCAGTCCCATTGTTACTGCTACCAGACCATAGTCCTCCTTTCCCTGACAATATCCCTATGTATTTCTTACATGTCAAATATTCGAGTCCGCAAGATTGGGGCAGTCAAAAGCAAAAAAGGAAAATGTCTTCGCCGAGGACTGCCAAGGTTCAAGATATTGCCCCCCCACCCCAACTTCTCATGGGTAATTAGGGATTGGAAATAAATGCCAGCAATGCTCAGATCACAGGTACGTTTCAAAGCAAAACTTCCTGGAACTTCACGACAACTACCTTGCACTCAACATTAGTAAAACCAAGGAGATGAGTGTGGACTTCAGGAGGAAGTGAGTGGAACATGACCCAGTCATCATCGAGGGTTCAGTAGTGGAGAGAGTCAAGAACTTCAAATTCCTGTGAGTCAACGTCTCCGAGGATTTGTCCTGGAGCCTCCGTGTTGATCCAATCTCAAAGAAGGCTCGCCAGTGGCTATAATTTGGAAATGTTTGAGGAGATTCACCAACTTGGCTAAGAAATTACTCAGCATCTCTGTTCTAAGCGGACGCCTTTCAATCCTGAAATTGTGCCCCCACGTCCTAGACTCTCCCACCATGGAGAAAAATCCTTTCTGTTCACGACTTTCAATATTTGAAATGTTTCAGTGAGATCCCCCCGCATTCTCCTAAATTCCAATGAGTACAGGCCAAGAGCTGTCAAACACTCCTCATACAGTAATCCTTTCATTCCCGGAATTATCCTTGTGAACCTCCTCTGAACCCTCTCCAATGTCAGCACATCCTTTCTTAAATGAGGAACCCAAAACTGCTCACAATCTTCATGTGAGGACTCACCAGGGCCTTATAAAGCCCCAACATCACATCCCAGCTCTTAAATTCTATTCCCCTTGAAACAAACACCAACATTGTCTTTGCCTTCTTCACCCCTGACTTTCTGCAAGTTTATCTTCAGGCTCCTGCACGAGGAATCCCAGGTCCCTTTGCATCTGGGGATTTTCAATCTTCTCCCCATTTAGAAAAACTCTGCCCGTTAATTTTTTCTACCAAACTGCGTGACTGTCCATTTTCCCACATTATATTTCATTTTCCACTTCTCTGTCCGTTCTCGTCATCTGTCTAAGTCCTTCTGCAGCCTCCCTGTTCCCCCTACATGACCTGCTCCTCCACCTCCCTTTGTATAACATAACATAACATAACATAACAATTACAGCACGGAAACTGGCCATTAGGCCCTTCTAGTCCGCACCGAACCAAACACCCCTCTCTAGTCCCACCTCCCTGCACAATGCCCATAACCCTCCATCTTCTTCTCATCCATAGACCTGTCCAACCTTTTCTTAAATAATACAATTGACTCCGCCGCCACTATTTCTCCCGGAAGCTCATTCCACACAGCTACCACTCTCTGAGTAAAGAAGTTCCCCCTCATGTTACCTCTAAACCTCTGCCCCTTAATTCTTAACTCATGTCCTCTTGTTTTAAACTTTCCTCCTCTTAACGGAAATAGTCTATCCACATCCACTCTGTCTATCCCCTTCATAATCTTAAATACTTCTATCAATTCCCCTCTCAACCTTCTACGCTCCAAAGAATAAAGACCTAATCATCCACAAACTTGGCCATAAACCCATTCCAAAATCCAAATCATTAATATACAACATAAAAAGCAGCGTCTCCAACCCCGACCACTGTGGACACCCACCAGCAACTGGCAGCCATCAGAATATGGGCCCTGTATTCTGACTCATTGCTTCCTACCAATCGGCCCAACCTCCATCTCTGTGCCATATGACACTTCAAAGATTTCCCAACACATAACTGTGCTCTTTCCATCCTTCAGTTAAGGAGCCCTTGCAGCGATCGAACTCATCTCCAACGTTCAACAAGCGATGCCATTTCAGATCAGGCACCTCCGACGCAGTGTGGCCTCCTCTATGCCAGGTAAACTGGGTGACCGCTTCACCAGACATTGATGATCTCCATATGGGTCTTAACCTGAGCTCCTTAACCTGGGTGGCACGGTTGGTGTGGTTGTTAGCGCAACACCATTACAGCACCAGCGATCGGAACGGGGATTCAAATCCCGCGCTGTCTGTAAGGAGTTTGTATGTTCTCCCTGTGTCTAGGTGGGTTTTCCCCAGAGGCTCCGGTTTCCTCCCACCGTTCAAAACATATTGGGGATTGTAGGTCAATGGGGTGTAAATTGGGCGGTACTGGGTCGTGGGCTGAAAGGGCCTGTCATTATGCTGTACATCCAAATTTAAATTTAAAATTCGTGTCACCAACCATTTCAACTCCCCCAACTATTCCGACAGTAATGCGTCAGACCTCATCCATTGACAGGAGAGGCCAAACATCAGCTTGAAGAAAATCAACTCACACATCCCCTGGACAGCATTAAACTCAACAGCATGAACATTGATTTTTTAAAAATAAAATTCAGTTAAACCCACCCCCATTTGTTTCCACAGCTTCAATCTCCTCTTTACCTACTCCTGGACTTTTTTTTCTCTCTCTTGAACTTTTTTCCCTCCCACACCTTCCTAGTGCTCCCTTACCTCTACTTGATTCTCCTCGTCCCACCCCTTCTGTCCTCTCATCGAAGCATAGACCACTGCACCACTGAAACAGGCCCCTTCGGCCTCTCTAGTCCACGCTGACCTGGTTTTGCCTCGTCCCCACTGACCTGCACCCAGTCCATATCCCTCCATACCCCTCCCATCCACGTACCTGTCCAAATTCCTCTTAAATGTTAAAATTGAAACTGCATTCACCACTTCAGCTGGTTCCACACTCCCACCACTCTCTGTGTGAAGAAGTTCCCTCTCATGTTCTCCCTAAACTTTTCCCCTTTCACCCTTAACCTGTGTCCTTTTATTTGTATCTCACCCACCCTCAGTGGGAAAAGCCAACCTACAATTACCCTGTCTGTCCCCCTCATAATTTTAAACACCTCGACCAAATCTCCCCTCATTCTTCTCCGTTCCAGGGAATAAAGTCCTCACTGGTTTAACCTCTGCTTCCCTCCGCAGCTTATTTCCTCCTTTATTTACATGATCTCATTCTGTCCATCTAGTCCCCGACTCCACTGACCATTTCTACCTCTCTGATGCTGTCTGGCCAGTATCCAGAACATTCTGGCTTGTTCTGCATCACTGTCTAGTGTCGAGGTTCCAACGCTCAGGACAGGAGTAAAAGCTGAGAGAGGTATGAACTCGGCCTGCAACATCAATCTTCACTCCGTCGAGGACATTGACAAGAGGCGGTGAGTTAAGAAAGCAGTCTCTTTCTTTAAGGAAGTGAAGATGGCGGCGCTGTAACGGTAGCACTACTGCTGGTATGGACCCGTGGAGAGCAGGGAGCGGAGACACAATGCCCCCGCGGCGTCCAACCGCCTAGCCAGACTGCAGTCGGCTCCAACCAGACTTTGAATGAACTGTTAATGGAGCAGGCGGTGGTTTTATTTAAGATCTCGCCACTGCAGGGTCTGCGCCCAAGATGGAGGCAGTGGCCACGAGGGGTTGTAGTCTCCAGGGAAGCGGAGGACTGGTGCATGGCACCAGAAAATGGAGGGGGCAGGACTGGGGGCAGCAGTGGCTTCCTCTGCCTTGATTTAATTGTGCACTTTTGTTTATCCTGGTTGAGAACAGGAAACAAGAGGAGGCTGGAAGATTAAAAGCAAAGAGAATGAGCCAAACTTTGCCTGAGGCCCAGTGCTGACATCATCGTTGTAGAAACACAGAACAATGCCAACATTTTGGCCACAGAATGTTTGGTGTAGCTCATGTTAGGTTACCCTGGGATACGTCTCAACTGAGATCATTTCCAGCTCTTGTTGTCCCCACTTGAGTCACGGGTTGTTAACCCTGAATGGTCCCTGGTGTATGACAGGGCCGGCGTTCCCTGCACCACCGGGATCTGGAGCCTAAGGTAATGCTGCTGTCAGTGTGGACCTTGAATGAACCCGGATTGTCTGTTGAGACGTGCCTGCTGTTTTGTGGGACTGGGGGTCACAATGAGCAGGTCACTGGGGTGGGTTTGCTGTGTTGTGGGATTGTGTTAGTCTCCTTTACTGGACACAGACTGGGACATCAGAATCAGAATTTATTGTCACGAAATTCGTTATTTTGCGGCAGTGTCTCAGGGCAAACATTCCTATAAACCACCTCACAGCAATAAATAAACATAGTGCACGAAAAGTCAAATTAAGGCCTTGTCTTCTGTGTTTCAGTGATCCTTCAGGAATCCGATGGCAGCGGGAAGAAGCTGTTCTTGTGCCGCTGAGCGCTCGTCTTCAGACTCCTGCACCTCCTTCCCGATGGTAGCAGAGGCCTGGGTGGTGCGGGCCCTTGAGGATAGAGGCTGCTTTCTCAAGACGCTGCCTCATGTAGACGTCCTCGGTGGAGAGAAACCGTGATGTCCAAGGCCGAGTTAACAATCCTCTGGGGTTCTTTTCTTGTCCTTTTGTTGAGAACCTTCGCTCTGGCCGCTACAACAGCAGGGACCAGTCCCAGAGGCCAAACGTTTCAACCCCACTGTGGATTTTTGCCTGTGGCAAATGGAGCCAGAGAGGGTGTAGAGTGGAACAAAAGAAAAACCTCGCTCGGGCTGAGGCCCGGACAGTAAGCGTGACAGGTAGAGGTGAACGAAGCTCGGTGATGGCTGTGTGTGGGATCATGGGACTATGGATGAAGGGAGAGATGTCAGCAGAGAGATGTCACGGTGACCAACAGCCAGGTCAGACTTAGCATGAAAAACCAACCTTCTGTGGTGAAATATGTATTGACAAACACATAGAATAGAGGACATTACAGCCCAGGACAGGCCCTTCAGCCCTCGATATTGTGCCGGCCCATATATTCCTTAAAAAAACTACTATACCGACCCTACCCTGTAACCCTCTATTTTTCTTCCATCCATTTGCCAACCCAACTGTCTCTTAAATGCCCCTATAAAAAATTTACCTCTGATGTCTCCCCTAAACTTCTCTCCCTTCACTTTGTACGCGCGTCCTCTGGTGTCTGCTGACCCTGCCCTGGGAAACAGGCGCTGGCCGTCTACGATATCTATGCCTCTCAGAATTTTGTCGACCTCTATCAAATCTCCAAAGAAAAAAGACCAAGCTCTGCTAAACCTTGCTTCATAAAAGTAATCGATGCAGATGCCAGTGTCCCTTTAAGAAACGTCTGGGAAACCACGATGTATTTCCACTATGTCTGAACTAGAGGTCAGAACTGAGAACAGTTAACATGTTACAGATGTGAAATATCCATCCATCCAATGGAAAATAAATCAACCAGGAATGGGAGTCCAGATTGTCACAGAACTCAACACTGTCGGCTGGAATCGTGAGACAGAGAGACACAAGGTTGAGTTTTACGAACGCCGGAGAAAAGAAGGCTGAGTAGGGCAGGTAACTGTGAACACCAAGGTGAGTGTTGGATGCAGTGCAAGGTAATGTGTGTGAGTGTCGTATATCAGAGTAGGTCCTTGTGTCGTGTGTCAGTGTCGGTCCCTGTGTCATGTGTCCGTGTCGGTCCCTGTGTCGTGTGTCCGTGTTGGTCCCTGTGTCGTGTGTCAGTGTCGGTCCCTGTGTCGTGTGTCAGTGTTGGTCCCTGTGTCGTGTGTCAGTGTTGGTCCCTGTGTCATGTGTCAGTGTCGGTCTCTGTGTCGTGTGTCCGTGTCGGTGCCTGTGTCGTGTGTCCGTGTCGGACCCTGTATCGTGTGTCAGTGTCGGTCCCTGTATCGTGTGTCATGTCGGTCCCTGTGTCGTGTATCAGTGTCGGTCCCTGTGTTGTGTGTCCGTGTCAGTCCCTGTATCGTATGCCATTATTGGTCTTTGTGTCGTGTGTCAGTTTGATCCCTGTGTCATGTGTCCGTGTCGATCCCTGTGTCGTGTGTCAGTGTCGGTCCCTGGGTCGTGTGTCAGTGTCGGTCCCTGGGTCGTGTGTCCGTATCGGTCCCTGGGTCGTGTGTTTGTGTAGGTACCTGGGTCGTGTGTCAGTGTCGGACCCTGGTATGTGTGTTTGTGTAGGTACCTGTGTCGTGTGTCAGTGTCGGTCCCTGTGTCGTGTGTCAGTGTCGATCCCTGGGTCGTATGTCAGTGTTGGCCCCTGGGTCATGTGTCAGTGTCGGTCCCTGTGTCGTGTGTCAGTGTCGGTGCCTGTGTCGTGTGTCCGTGTCGGTCCCTGTGTCGTGTGTCAGTGTCGATCCCTGGGTCGTATGTCAGTGTTGGCCCCTGGGTCATGTTTCAGTGTCGGTCCCTGTGTTGTGTGTCAGTGTCGGTGCCTGTGTCGTGTGTCCGTGTCGGTCCCTGTATCGTGTGTCAGTATTGGTCTTTGTGTCGTGTGTCAGTGTTGGTCCCTGTGTCGTGTGTCCGTGTCGATCCCTGTGTCGTGTGTCAGTGTCGGTCCCTGGGTCGTGATTCAGTGTCGGTCACTGGGTCGTGTGTCAGTAATAGAATGAGGTGGAGGATTAACACGTGGCTGAAGGGGTGGAGTAAGGGGCAGGGTTTTAAGTTTCTGGATAACTGGGACCATTTTTGGGGAAGATGTGACCTGTACAGTAAGGACGGGTTACACTTAAATCCCAGGTGGACCAGAATCCTGGCAGAGGTATTTGCTAGGGCTACTCAGGATCCTTTAAACTAGAATGGTTGGGGGGAGGGAACAAAATAGTACAGAGCAGTAAGGAGAAGGTTAGAATGCAAACAAAGAAAGTTTGTAGTAAGTATTTGAATATGGATGGGCAGGTGATAGAGAAGGGAAATGCTCTGGAAGAAGATGAAGGGCAATTGGCAGGAAAAGGAAATAATGTTGTTATTAAAGATGAGGGAAAACAGGGATTAAGAATTGGGAAATCTCTGAAATTCATATATTTTAATGCCAGGAGTATTGTAAAAAAGGTGGATGAGCTGAAGGTGTGGATTGATACTTGGAAGTATGATGTGGTAGCGATTAGTGAGACATGGTTGCAGGAGGGATGTGATTGGCAACTGAATATCCCTGGGTTTCGTTGCTTTAGGTGTGATAGAGTCGGAGGGGCAAGAGGAGGTGGGGTTGCATTGCTTGTCAGGGAAAATATTACAGCGGTGCCTAGGAAGGATAGATTAGAGGGCTCGTCCACGGAGGCTATTTGGGTGGAACTGAAGAGTAGGAAAGGAGAGGTTACACTTGTAGGGGTGAATTATAGACCAAGACCTAGAGGAGCAAATCTGTAGGGAGATAGTAGATATTTGTGATAAGCACAGGGTTGTAATTATGGGAGATTTTAATTTTCCACATATAGATTGGGAAACACATTCTGTGAAAGGACTGGATGGGTTAGAGTTTGTGAAATGTGTGCAAGATAGTTTTTTACAACAATATGTAGAGGTGCCGACCAGAGAAGGAGCAGTGTTAGATCGACTGTTGGCAAATGGGATGGGTCAAGTGATGGAGGTTAGTGTTGGCGAGCACTTCGGGTCCAGTGATCATAATGCCATCAGCTTTAAAGTCATTATGGAAAGAGAGAAATCAGGGCCAAGGATTGAGGTTTTTGATTGGGGAAAAGCTAGATTTGAGGAGATGCGAAAGGACTTGCAGGGTGTGCATTGGGACAATTTGTTTTATGGGCAGGATGTAGTCGAGAGATGGAAGTCTTTTAAAGATCAGATTTTGAGAGTGCAAAAGCTTTATGTTCCTGTTAGGTTAAAAGGAGGGGCAAAAGGTTTGAGAGAGCCGTGGTTTTCAAGGAATATTGGAAACTTGGTTCGAAGAAAAAGGGAGGCGTACATTAGATACAAGAAGCATGGAGTTAAGGAGATGTTTGAAAGATACATCGAATGCAAGAGGAATCTTAAGAGAGGAATTAGGAAAGCTAAAAGAAGGTACGAGAAAACTATGGCAAGCAGGGTGAAAACTAATCCAAAAGAGTTCTACAAATATGTTAATGGTAAGAGGAAAGCTAGAGACAAAATTGGTCCCTTAGAAAATCAGAGTGGAAAACTGTGTGTGGAGCCTAGAGAAATGGGGGAGATATTGAACAGTTTCTTTTCTTCGGTATTCACTAAGGAGAAGGATATTGGGAGATGTGGGATAAAAAAAGCAAATTGGGTAAATATGGGGAATATAGAGATTACAAAAGGTGTAGTTTTAAGGCTTTTGAAGAATATAAAGGTGGATAAGTCTCCGGGACCAGACGGGATCTTCCCCAGGACATTGAGAGAAGTGAAGGAGGAAATAGCAGAGGCTCTGGCGGTAATTTTCCAAATGTCATTAGATATGGGGATAGTGCCGGAGGATTGGCGCATTGCGCATGTGGTTCCGTTATTTAAAAAGGGTTCAAGGAGGAAGCCTGGCAACTATCGGCCTGTAAGTTTGACGTCTGTGGTAGGTAAATTAATGGAGAAAATTCTTAGAGATAGTACTTATAAACATCTGGATAGACAGGATCTGATCAGGAGCACTCAACATGGATTTGTGGGAGGAAGGTCATGTTTGACCAATCTGATTGAATTTTTTGAAGAGGTGACTAGGAATGTGGATGAGGGTAGCGCAGTGGATGTTGTCTATATGGACTTCAGTAAGGCCTTCGATAAGGTACCACATGGAAGGTTAGTTAGGAAGGTGCAGTCTTTAGGTATAAATTTTGAGATAGTCCAATGGATTGAACATTGGCTGAAAGGGAGAGGCCAGAGAGTGGTAGTGGATAATTGTCTGTCAGGTTGGAGGCCGGTGACCAGTGGTGTGCCTCAAGGATCTGTATTGAGCCCATTGTTGTTCGTTATATACATTAATGATCTAGATGATGGGGTGGTGAATTGGATTAGTAAATATGCAGACGATACTAAGATAGGTGGAATAGTGGATAATGAAGAAGGTTTTCAAGGATTGCAGAGGGATTTGGGCTGTGTAGAAAAGTGGGCTGAAAAATGGCAGATGGAATTTAATGCTGATAAGTGTGAGGTGCTTCATTTTGGTAAGAAGAATCAGAACAGGACATACGTGGTAAATGGGAGAGCATTGAGGAATACAGAAGAGCAGAAAGATTTAGGAGTAACGGTACATCGTTCCCTGAAGGTAGAAACTCACGTGAATAGGGTGGTGAAGAAGGCTTTTAGTATGCTGGCCTTTATCAATCATTGCATGGAATATAGGAGTTGGGAGGTGATGTTGAGACTGTATAAGACGTTGGTGCGGCCTCATTTGGAGTTCTGTGTGCAGTTCTGGTCGCCTAATTATAGGAAGGATATAAACAGAGTGGAGAGAGTGCAGAGAAGGTTGACCAGAATGTTGCCTGGGTTTAAGCATCTGGAGTATGGGGAGAGATTGGACAGATTAGGTCTTTATTCTTTGGAGCGTAGAAGGTTGAGAGGGGAATTGATAGAAGTATTTAAGATTATGAAAAGGATAGACAGAGTGAATGTGGATAGACTATTTCCGTTAAGAGGAGGAAAGATTAAAACAAGAGGACATGAGTTAAGAATTAAGGGGCAGAGGTTTAGAGGTAACATGAGGGGGAACTTCTTTACTCAGAGAGTGGTAGCCGTGTGGAATGAGCTTCCGGGAGAAATAGTGGCGGCGGAGTCAATTGTATTATTTAAGAAAAGGTTGGACAGGTATATGGATGAGAAGAAGGTGGAGGGTTATGGGCATTGTGCAGGGAGGTGGGACTAGAGAGGGGTGTTTGGTTCGGTGTGGACTAGAAGGGCCTAATGGCCTGTTTCCGTGCTGTAATTGTTATGTTATGTTATGTTATATGTTATTGGTCCCTGGGTCATGTGTTTGTGTAGGTACCTGGGTCGTGTGTCAGTGTCGGTCCCTGGGTCATGTGTCCGTGTTGGTCCTTGTATCGTGTGTCAGTGTCGGTGCCTGTGTCGTGTGTCCGTGTCGGTCCCTGTGTCGTCTGTCAGTGTCGGTCCCTGGGTCGTGTGTCAGTGTCGGTCCCTGGGTCGTGTGTCAGTATCGGTCCCTGGGTCGTGTGTTTGTGTAGGTACCTGGGTCGTGTGTCAGTGTCGGTCCCTGTGTCGTGTGTCCGTGTCGGTCCCTGTGTCGTGTGTCAGTGTTGGTCCCTGTGTCGTGTGTCCGTGTCGATCCCTGTGTCGTCTGTCAGTGTCGGTCCCTGGGTCGTGTGTCAGTATCGGTCCCTGGGTCGTGTGTTTGTGTAGGTACCGGGGTCGTGTGTCAGTGTCGGTCCCTGGATCGTGTGTCCGTGTCGGTCCCTGTATCATGTGTCAGTATTGGTCTTTGTGTCGTGTGTCAGTGTTGGTCCCTGTGTCGTGTGTCAGTGTCGGTCCCTGTGTCGTGTGTTATTGTCGGTCCTTGTATCGTGTGTCAGTGTCGGTCCCTGTGTCGTGTGTCAGTGTCGGTCCCTGTGTCATGTGTCAGTGTCGGTTCCTGTGTCGTGTATTATTGTCGGTCCTTGTATCGTGTGTCAGTGTCGATCCCTGTGTCGTGTGTCCGTGTCGGTCCCTGTATCATGTGTCAGTATTGGTCTTTGTGTCGTGTGTCAGTGTTGGTCCCTGTGTCGTGTGTCAGTGTCGGTCCCTCTTTCGTGTGTTATTGTCGGTCCTTGTATCGTGTGTCAGTGTCGGTCCCTGTGTCGTGTGTCCGTGTCGGTCCCTGTATCATGTGTCAGTATTGGTCTTTGTGTCGTGTGTCAGTGTTGGTCCCTGTGTCGTGTGTCAGTGTCGGTCCCTGTGTCGTGTGTTATTGTCGGTCCCTGGGTCGTTTGTCAGTGTCGGTCCCTGGGTCGTGTGTCAGTATCGGTCCCTGAGTCGTGTGTTTGTGTTGGTCCCTGGGTCGTGTGTCCGTGTCGGTCCCTGGGTCGTGTGTCCGTGTCGGTCCCTGGGTCGTGTGTCAGTGTCGATCCCTGTGTCATGTGTCTGCGTCAGTCCTTGTGTCCTGTGTTCTTGTCGGTCCCTGTGTCCTCTGTTTTTGTCGGTCCCTGTGTCCTGTGTTCGTGTCGATCCCTGTGTTGTGAGTCTCAGCATCAGTTCTAGTAATATTCGAAAATGGATAGTTTTGGTTTGTCTGACATTTACCTTCTGATAATTCCAAGTGAACAGCATCCTCTGACTCTCCTTTGTCTGTCCTCCTAATTACTTCCTCATGGAACTCTGTCAAGATCTCCCCTGAAGGAAAACATTCTGACTTCAACACGAGTAGTAGAGCAGGTAACGTGGCACCAGCGGCTTGTTCAAATCTGCCACTGGTGGTAAAGAGTTTGCACGTCCTCTCCGTATCTGCGTGGGTTTTCCAGTTTCCTCCCACCCTTCAAAACATACAGGGGTTTGTAGGTTAATTTGGGTATAATGGGATCAAATTCTACCGTGCTATAAATGAATAAAATGTAAAAAAATATTTTATCTTTCAAATACACATTGTAGTGCATTTGCCATGTATCTGCCCAGTCCCTCAATTTATCCAAATCACACTGGAGCTTCCTGACCCCCTCTTCCGTGCACACAACCCCTCCTAGCTTAGTGTCATCTGCAAATTTGGAGATATTACATCCAATCCCCTCATCCAGATCATTAATGTAAATTGTGACCAGCTGGGGTCCCAGTATAGATCCCTGTGGTACCCCACTGGTCACCGCCTGCACTCAGAAAACGAGCCATTTATCCCAACTCTCTGTCTTCTACCTGCCAGCCAGTTCTCAATCCACATCACTACTTTGCCCCCAATCCCATGAGCCTTGATTTTGGAAGCTAGTCGTTTATGCGGGACCTTATCGAAGGACTTTTGGAAGTCCAGGTACACCACATCCACTGGCTCTCCCCCATCTATTTAACCCGTCACCATCTCAAAGAATTCCAATAGATTTGTCAAGCACGATTTACCTTTTGTAAATCCATGTTGACTCTGTCCAATCCCTTCTCTGCTAGTCATATGCTCCGCTATTACATCCTTAAAAATGGATACCATCATTTTGCCCACTACTGATGTAAGGCTCACCGGCCGATAATTCCCCACTTTTTCTCTACCCCCCTTTTTAAATAGTGGGGTAACATTAGCTACCCTCCAATCCATGGGTACTGATCCTGAGTCTATCGAGTTCTGGAAAATAATTCTTAAAGCATCTGCTATCTGAATGGCCACTTCCTTGAGTACCCTAGGATGTAGATTATCAGGCCCTTGGGATTTATCGGCCTTCAATCCCATCAATTTCCCCAAGACCATGTCCTTAGAGATACTGATTTCTTTCAGTTCCTCCCTTGCATTAGTCTCTATGTTTCCCAACATCCTCGGGAGGTTATTTGTATCCTCTCTTGTAAAACAGAACTAAAGTAAGAATTTAATTGCTCTGCCATTTCCTTATTCCCCATTATATATTCCCCTGATTCCGACTGCAAGGCACCTACTCTGGATTTCACCAATCTTTTCCTCTTGACATATTTATAAAAGCTTTTGTAGTCGGTTTTTATATTTGCCGCAAGCTTACTTTCGTCATTTATTTTTGCTCTCTTGATGAATCCCTTTGCCCTCCTTTGGTGCATCTTGAACTGCTCCCAGTCTTCGGTTGCGGAACTTTTTTTGGCCAGTTGATATGCTCTCTCTTTGGACCCAATGCTGTCTCTAATTTCCCTTGTTATCCACGGTTGAGTCACCTTTTTTGGTTTATTTTTATGCCAAACCGGTATAAACGATTTTTGCAATTTCTCCATTAGATCTGTGAATGCTTTCCATTGTCTATCCACCGTCAACTCCCCCAGAAACACCACCCAATCAATCTTACTCAACTCCCGTCTCATACCATCATAATTCCCTTTATTTAAATTCAGGACCTTAGTCTCGGTTTTAATTTCTTCACTCTCCATGTCGAGTGAGAATTCGATCATATTGTGATCGCTTCTACCCAAAGGGCCTCGCACAACAAGATTGTTGATTAGCCCCTTATCATTGCATAATACCCAATCTAAAATGGCCTGCTCCCGAGTTGGTTCCTCGACATATTGGTCTAGATAACCGTCCCGTAAACATTCAAGGAATTCCTCCTCCTCTGTATTTTTACTAATTTGACTAGTCCAATCTATAAGCAAATTAAAGTCTCCCATGATGTCAGCTGTTCCCTTATTGCACGCTTCTCTAATTTCTTTTTTTAGGCCTTCCCTCACCTCTACACTACAATTTGGGGGCCTATATACCACCCCCACTAACGTTTTCCGCCCCTTGCTATTCCTCAGTTCTACCCATATAGATTCCGCTTCTTCCGAGTTGATATCCTTTCTGTCAATCGTGTCGGTCCCTTCTCTCACCATCAAGACCCCCTTTTCTTTCTTGCCGATCCCTCCTAAATATTGTATACCCCGGGATGTTAAGTTCCCAGGCTTGCCCACCCTGCAGCCATGTTTCTGTAATCCCAATCAAATCGTATTTGTTTGTCTCAATTTCCACAGCCAATTCATCTACCTTGTTCCGAATGCTTCTTGCATTAAGATATAAAGCCTTCATATTTGCTTTTTTCACCCTCCTTGCTCTTTCTGATTTTTTACTTTCGCTGCCTAACCTAACTTTTCCTGTTTTATCTTTTCTGTCCTTGGCCTATCATACAGATTCCCACCCCCCTGCCAAATTAGTTTAAACCGCACCCGATGGCTGTACCAAATCTAGCTGCCAATACATTGATCCCTTTTGGGTTTAGGTGTAACCCATCCTTCTTGTAGAGGTCATGCCTTCCCCAAAAGAGATCCCAATGATCCAAGAAGCCAAAACCCTGTCCTTTACACCAGCCCCTCAGCCACACATTCATTTGACTTAACGTCCATTTTTGTCCTCAGTTGCACTTGGCACAGGTAGCAATCCAGAGATCACCACCCTGGCTGTCCTATTTCTTAGTTTCTGTCCTAGCTCTCTGTAATCCTTTTTCAGTACCTCCTCCTCCTTTTTATCTATGTCATTGGTACCCACATGTACCAAGACATCAGGCTGTTCGCCTTCCCCTTTTAGAATACCCTGGACCCGATTTGAGATATCCTGCACCCTTGCACCAGGGAGGCAGCACACCATGCGGGCATACCTATCTGGCTCACAGAATCTCCTGTCTGTATTTCTGACAATGGAGTCCCCAATGACCACTGCATTCCTCTTTACCTTTTGGTCCACCATGCCAGGCTCAGTGCCAGCGACCTGGTCACTGCGGCCAGCTTCTGTCAGGTCATCTCCCTCAACAGCATCCAACAAAATATACCTGTTACTGATATTCACAGGTGTGCTCTCCATTTTCCTGGTATTTTTCTTCCCTCCCCTGACAGTTACCCACTTACCTGACACATCTGGTCTTGGGGTAACCATGTCCCTGAAAGTTGAATCTATCAACTCCTCACTCTCCCTTACCAGCCGTAGGTCCTCAGGTTGCAGCTCCAGTTCCCCAACTCGGTCCTTAAGGAACTGCATCTCGGTGCACCTGACGCAGATGTGGCTATTTGGGAGGGTGGGACTCACCCGTGGTTCCCACATCTGACATCCAGTACAAAGCACTAACCCCATAGGCATGACTGAGCTAAAATAATGCCACTTACCCTTCTCCTCGCCTGCTTTTGCCTAAGCCTGTTGAGCCAAAGGCTGGAAGTCCCACTCCTTCAGTGCCCCACTCACTCAGTGCGCCGCTCCTCGCTGGCCGCCCCCTCCCCTTTTACTCCTTTTACTGGCCGCTTGACCAATTAACCCAGTCACTCTCTCCAAGCTCCTGCTCCTCTGACTCACCGCTCAAACTCCAGCTGTTGTCTCCTCAGACTCCCAGCCTGATTTGAGTAGGCCCAAGCCCCAATAAGCCCTTGTATTTAACTGCTTACCTCCACGTCACTCTCTCCGAGCTTCTCCTCCGTCGACTCCCAGCTCGAATTTACATATAGATTGGACCAGCCAAATTAGTAAGTCCAGCTATTTATTCTACTCACCCTCTGATGCTGTCTCTTGGCTCCTCGTCCTCTCACCCGACACCAGGCGCTGACTCACTGTCTCCTCTGACCCTGAGTCTGACCTTTCTGTATCTTTCTGAACCCTTCCTGTCCTTATATACGGGTAATTAAAGTTTACTGATGCTTCTGATGGAATGTCATCATTTACGACCCACTGACCACTTTTGGGCTCCTCATTTAAGAAAGGATTTGCTGACATTGGAGGGGTTCAGAGGAGGATGATTCCGGGAATGAAAGGGTTATCACAGGAGGAGCGTTTGATGCTCTAGACTTGCACTTGTTGGAATTTAGGAGAATGGGGGGTGGAATCTCATTGAAACATTTTGAATGTTGAAAGGCATGGATAGAGTTGATGTAGAAAGGTTGTTTCCCCAGTGGGAGAGTCTAGGACAAGAGGGCACAACTTCAGGATTGTGAACAGAGATGCGGAGGAATTTCTTCTGCCAGAGGGAGGTGAATCCATAGAATTTGTAGCCACGGGCGGTTGTGGAGGACGGATCATCGGGAGTATTTAAGGCAGAGATTGACAGGTTCTTGATTAGTCAGGGCATCAAAGGTTATGGAGAGAAGGCCGGGCAGTGAGGCTGAGTGGGGAAATGGATCAGCTCATGATTGAATGGTGGGTTAGACTCAATGGGCCGAATGGCCTATATCTGCACCGTTATCGTATGGCATTATGCTTATACAGTTGGTGAGAAGGGTCGGATCCCATCATGAGGAATTGGGTCAGGCATGATGATCTTCTCTTCCACAGCTCAGTATGAGGCGCGCCTGGATGGTGCAGTGCATTCTGGGAGCCCTCCTTCTCCATGCCTGTAGGGGACAGAGTGGAGAAGATTATGGAGCAGAGCTGGACCCCAGGGACTCACTCTTCCCCCTCCCATTCAACTACTCCCTTGTGGCTGACGACGTTGTTGGATCCATCGTGCAGAACCAAGAGGAATTATCCAATGTCTGCTCCATCACCCTGCTGACCAGTGAAGTGGACATGGCCAGCGGGCACCAGACAAGCCAGCTCACCCCGGAGGACCTGCGCCCAATCAAGGGACTGATAGATGGCACCAGCTCAGTCCTGGAAAGTCTCACGATGGCAGTGAGGCAAGACATCGGGAAAGGCAGTTACCAGTCACTGATTACAAAATGCCTGCTGGACATCACGCAGCAGAACGAGGCATCCAACAACGTGATGGCAGACATCAGGGGCAACCTTGAGGCACAGCACTCAGCAGACTGCCTGCTCACCAAGTAAGTACCTGAGCCCCACAGTTGCAGTAGCTATGATCTTTGAATCTTCTTTGGCCGCATGAGAGGTGCCGGAGCATTGGAGAATGGCCAATGCAATCCCCTTGTTTAAAAAACTTAACAGGAAGAATCCTGGGAATTCTATACCTGTGAGTCTCACGTCAGTAGGACGTAAACTAATAGAGAGGATTCTTAAGGACAGGATCTAGGAGCATTTGGAGAAGTTCAGTCTACTCAAGGTTAGTCAGCAGGGGTTTGTGAAGTGAAGGTCGTGCCTCACAAGTCTAATTGAGTTTTTTGAGGAGGTAACAAAAGAAATTGTTGAGGGTCCGGTGGTAGATGTGGTCAAATGGATTTCAGCACAGCATTTGACAAGGTCCCCACGAGGGACTCATCCAGAAAGTCATGAGGCTCAGGATCAGTGGAACCTTGGCCGTGTGGATAAAAAATTGGTTTATCTGTAGAAAGCAGAGAGTAGTCATGGAAGGAAAGTTTTCTGCCTGAAGGTTGGTGACTAGTGGAGGGGCTGCAGGGATCTGTTCTGGGACACCGTGCTTATAAATGACCTGAATGAAGAGGCGGATAGATGGGTCAGTACGTTTGTGGATGACATGAAGGTTGGAGGAGTTGTGGATGGAGCTGAAAGTTGTTGAAGGTTACAAGAGGATAGAGACAGTATGCAGAGTTGGGCAGAAATGTGGCAGATGGAGTTCAATCCAGATAAATGTGAGGTGATGCATTTTGGACGGACAAACCAGAAGGCTGAGACCAGGTTCATGGTTGGTTACTTAAGAATGTGGAGGCCGCACAGGTTGATAGGATAGTTAAGAGGCCTATAGAATGCGGTTTCATTCATAGGGGGATTGAGTTCAGGAGTGGAGAGGTCATGTTGCAACTTTACAAATCTCTGTATTCTGTTCTGTCACCTTGATATAGGAAAGATGTGGAGAGGGGACAGAGGAGATTTACCAGGATGTTGCCTGGATTAGAAAACAAGTCTATGAGACAAGGTTAGCAGAGCTGGGACTTTTTTCTCTGGAGTATAGAAGGATGAGAGGAGACTTAATAGAGGTCTACAAGATTATGAGAGGCATTGATAGGGTGAATAGGCAGCGCCTGTTTCCCAGGGCAGGTCAGCAAACACCAGGGGACATGTGTACAAAGTGAAGGGAGGGAAGTTTAGGGGAGACATCAAGGGTAAGTTTTTTATACTGTGAGTTGTGGGGGCCTGGAATGCCTTTCCAGGGCTGAAACATTAAGGGCATTTAAGAGACTCTTAGACAGGCACATGGAGGGAAGCAAAATAGAGAGTTATGGAGTAGGGAGGGGATAGAACTTTTTTTTAAAGAATATAGGGGTCAACATGGGCCTGTACTGTGGTGTACTCTTCTATGTTCCAGGAAACAAGACAGAGATGGTAGCTAAGAAATGAGGCTGGAAGAACAGTTTAGATTTGGAATGAAACTCCCTCCGCACCGTCCCATCACACACTCCCAAGGTCAGACACAGAGTGAAGCTCCCTCCACACTGTCCCATCACACACTCCCAGGGTCAGACACAGAGTGAAGCTCCCTCCACACCATCCCATCACACACTCCTGGGGTCAGACACTAAGTGAAGCTCCCTCCACACTGTCCCATCACACACTCCCAGGGTCAGACACAGAGTGAAGCTCCCTCCACACCATCCCATCACACACTCCTGGGGTCAGACACTAAGTGAAGCTCCCTCCACACTGTCCCATCACACACTCCCAGGGTCAGACACAGAGTGAAGCTCCCTCCACACCATCCCATCACACACTCCTGGGGTCAGACACTAAGTGAAGCTCCCTCCACACTGTCCCATCACACACTCCCACAGTCAGTCACAGAGTGAAACTCCCTCCACTCCGTCTGATCACACACTCCCGCAGTCAGGCACAGAGTGAAGCTCCCTCCACACTGTCCCATCACACACTCCCACAGTCAGGCACAGAGTGAAGCTCCCTCCACACTGTCCCACTGCAGACTTCCAAAGTCAGACCCAGAATGAAGGTCCCTCTATACCGTTCCATCACACACTCCCGGGGTCAGACCCAGAGTGAAGGTCCCTCTATACCGTTCCATCACACACTCTGGGGTCAGATCCAGAGTGAAGGTCCTTCTATACTCCTCCCAGGGCATCGTTAAGAGACACTAAGAAGAGGTTAGCCAGTACACTTTCATGGAATATCTTTATAAATTGGACTGGATACAGAATGAAGTCTTTGCTGGAGACAGGTCGCATAAGGGCTTAACATTGTTACTTTTTATTTCTGCCTCAGGCCTGGAGCCGCTCATAACCTTTGTGACAATCTCTTCCTAGATTCAAGGAGAAGGTTGGGAAGATGGAGGCCATGGTTCACACTATCCATCACCTCGCCAGCCAAGTGGAGCAGATGTCGGAGTCCCTTGCCAGGGAACTGGGGAAGTCGGGGCAGATGGACTTTGCCCTCGGCCAAGAGCTGCACTGAGAGAATCTCCAGCCACGATGCTGGGTGTCCATACTGTCCCTCTCTACGGGGCACGGCACGAGAAGGACAGGGGCTCTTTCAAAGAGATGTTGTAGACTCCAACACCTCCTGAAGTTTTAAATAGACATTGAAAGGATGAGCCAGGCAAAAAACTCAAATTAATCCTGGATTTAATCTCTCACTCTCTCTCCATTGGTCTTCTATCCTGCAGTTACTCAAATCTGTGGTGGGAGATTCCTGATCTCCCCACTGTAACCCAGTGTCCCCTGGACCTCCTGTTTCTGCCCACATATTCCCCTGACCTCTGTCCTGCCCACAGTACCCATTCCCCTGACCTCCCCAGTGTTTCCCTGACCCCTGAGGTGCCCAATAAACCCCCGTGTTCCCCAGACCACCTGTTTCTGACATTCTCCCGTACCTGGTGAGAGTATCCAAATGTACCACAGAACAATAGTGCACGACAGCACAAGAAACAGGCCCTTTGTCCAATTTAATCAGTGCCAAACTATTCTTCTGCCTTGTCCCACTGACCTGCACCCAGTTTGTACCCTCCATACCCTCCCATCCATGTACGTGTCCAAATTCTCCTTAAATGTTAAAATTGAACCCACATTCACCACCTCAGCTGGCAGCTCGGTCCACACCCCTACCACTCCCGGCTCTGCTAACCTTGTCTCATAAACTTGTTTTCTAATCCAGGCAACATCCTGATAAATCTCTTCTGTGCCCTCTTCACATCTTCCACAAGTTCCCCCTCAGGTTCCCCCTAAACTTTTCCCCTTTAACCCTTAACCCATGTCCTCTGGTTTGTATTTCACCCACCCTCAGTGGGAAAAGCCGACCTACATTTACTCTGTCTGTCCCCCTCATAATTTTAAAACCTCAATCAAATCTCCCCTCATTCTTCTACGCTCCAGGGAATAAAGTCCTCACCTGTTTAACCTTTCCCTGTGACTCAGTTCCTGAAGTCCAGGCAACATCCCAGTAAATCTTCTCCGCCCTCTTTCTATCTTATTGATCTCTTTCCTGTAGTTTGGTGACCAAAACTGCACACAATTCTCCATATTTGGCCTCGCCAATGTCTTCTACAACTTTATCATCACATCCCAACTTCTGTACTTAATACTTTGATTTATGAAGGCCAAGATGCCAAAAGCTCTCTTCACAACCCCGTCCACCTGTGACACCACTTTCAGGGAATTCTGTACCTGTATTCCCAGATCCCTCTGTTCTACCGCACTCCTCAGTACCCGACCACTCACTGTGTACGTCCTTTCTTGGTTTGTCCTTCCAAAATTCAACACCTCTGTAGCGTTATCAATTAGACCCAGCAGACCAGAAGTCGAGATTAATAGGCTTTAATCTCTATAAATATACAAGCATATGTTACATGCTGTTGTCCTGATTCCAAGGCAGTTCTGAGGAGGGGATTGGGCGATACCACCTTTATTAGGGATCCTGGAGGGGGAGGAGTTACAGTAATGGGGGTGGGCCAACCAGTACAATGACTGTATTACAGTGTCCCACCTCCAATTCTCCCTGACCTTTCCCCTTTACATGCCTGACCCCTCCTGTACCTGCTCACTGTACCCCAGTTGACTCCTGACCCACCCTTATCTTGCCCACTGTACCCAGTGTTCCCCATATCCGTTCTTCATTACCTTTCCCACACCCACAGGAACCTACTCATCCCCATACCGGCCATTACATGATCACATACCCCCCCACATTCTCCGTTACAGGACACACACCCAACACCATTCATTACAGGACACATCCACCCCCACACTGTTTGTTACAAGAACACACACCCCAATACTGCTCATCACAGGAACACACCCCCCCCCACAACATCCACTACAAGAACACACACCCTCCACATCACATCCGACACTTGCACATTACAGCTATCACCCTGCCATGTACTTCTCCATTACGGGAGCATATTTCACCACATACACACACAAACACACTCACATGCTCACACTAACACCCTCTAACTTCTTTTCTTTGGCTTGGCTTCGCGGACGAAGATTTATGGAGGGGTAAATGTCCACTTCAGCTGCAGGCTCGTTTGTGGCTGACAAGTCCGATGCGGGACAGGCAGACACGGTTGCAGCGGCTGCAGGGGAAAATTGGTGGGTTGGGGTTGGGTGTTGGGTTTTTCCTCCTTTGCCTTTTGTCAGTGAGGTGGGCTCTGCGGTCTTCTTCAAAGGAGGTTGCTGCCCGCCGAACTGTGAGGCGCCAAGATGCACGGTTTGAGGCGATATCAGCCCACTGGCGGTGGTCAATGTGGCAGGCACCAAGAGATTTTTTTAAGCAGTCCTTGTACCTCTTCTTTGGTGCACCTCTGTCTCAGTGGTCAGTGGTGAGCTCGCCATCTAACACGATTTTGCGAAGGCGATGGTCCTCCATTCTGGAGACGTGACCCACCCAGCGCAGCTGGATCTTCAGCAGCGTGGACTCGATGCTGTTGACCTCTGCCATCTCGAGTACTTCGACGTTAGGGATGAAAGCGCTCCAATGGATGTTGAGGATGGAGCGGAGACAACGCTGGTGGAAGCGTTCTAGGAGCCGTAGGTGATGCCGGTAGAGGACCCATGATTCGGAGCCGAACAGGAGTGTGGGTATGACAACGGCTCTGTATACGCTTATCTTTGTGAGGTTTTTCAGTTGGTTGTTTTTCCAGACTCTTTTGTGTAGTCTTCCAAAGGCGCTATTTGCCTTGGCGAGTCTGTTGTCTATCTCGTTGTCGATCCTTGCATCCGATGAAATGGTGCAGCCGAGATAGGTAAACTGGTTGACCGTTTTGAGTTTTGTGTGCCCGATGGAGATGTGGAAGGGCTGGTAGTCATGGTGGGGAGCTGGCTGATGGAGGACCTCAGTTTTCTTCAGGTTGAGTTCCAGGCCAAACATTTTGGCAGTTTCCGCAAAACAGGACGTCAAGCGCTGAAGAGCTGGCTCTGAATGGGCAACTAAAGCGACATCGTCTGCAAAGAGTAGTTCACGGACAAGTTTCTCTTGTGTCTTGGTGTGAGCTTGCAGCCGCCTCAGATTGAAGAGACTGCCATCCGTGCGGTTCCGGATGTAAGCAGCGTCTTCATTGTTGAGGTCTTTCATGGCTTGGTTCAGCATCATGCTGAAGAAGATTGAAAAGAGGGTTGGTGCGAGAACACAGCCTTGCTCACGCCATTGTTAATGGAGAAGGGTTCGGAGAGCTCATTGCTGTATCTGACCTGACCTTGTTGGTTTTCGTGCAGTTGGATAATCATGTTGAGGAACTTTGGGGGGCATCCGAGGCGCTCTAGTATTTGCCAAAGCCCTTTCCTGCTCACGGTGTCGAAGGCTTTCGTGAGGTCAACAAAGGTGATGTCGAGTTCTTTGTTTTGTTCTCTGCACTTTTCTTGGAGCTGTCTGAGGGCTACTAACACACAAACACACTCACACACTCACACTAACACCCTCTATCACACACAAACACACTCACACACTCACACTAACACCCTCTAACACACACAAACACACACACAATCACACTAACACTCTCTAACACACACAAACACACACACAATCACACTAACACCCTCTAACACACACAAACACACACACAATCACACTAACACCCTCTAACACACACAAACACACACACACTCACACTAACACCCTCTAACACACACACATAAAACACATTTACACTCACATTAACACACATTCACAAAACAAACTCATGCGTATATGCTCAACCGCACACACACACACACACACACACACACACACACACACACACTCACACACACACACACACACACACACACACACACACACACACACACACACACACACACGCACACACACACACACACACACACATACAAAACTCCCTCCCACACAAAGAGACTAACCTATCTCCATCGTCCTTCCATCTTCAAGGACCATCTCAGGGACCTCCTTTCACACTCACGGACAGAGTGCAGGTGGATTGACAGAGACTCCGAGTGAAATGGGGGGGCTCCACAAATGGGACCAATGAAGGCCAGAATGCTTAACACTTTCTTCAACCCCTTACTGACCCTGGGCTGTTACTGAGCCAATCCAATGTCCATTAATGCCAGCAGTTGCCAATAACAGAGGAAGGCTTTGGCAATAGCATAAAAACCTTTAAGAAGTGTTGTGATGGACAGTGAAATTGTAAGCAGATGTAAAGGTGCAAGCGGGTTGGTAGAGGCAGGTGTGGACTGGTGGGTTAGAACGTTGGGCCAAATGATTGGTTTCCATGAATTACAGTTCTCTGATTCTACAAAAATGGAGTCTTTAATTTACAATTAGCGATGAACCTTCCGTAATTATTCATCAGAGCAGTGTTGAGTTAATAGGGTTCCTGCTCTACCTCTGTGGTGAAGTTGGGTGGCACGGTTAGCGCAACGCTGTTACTGCGCCAGCGATCGGGACTGGGGTTTCAATTCCGTGCTCTAAGTAAGGAGTTTGTACATTCTCCTCATTTCTGTGTGAATTTCTCCAGGGGCTCCAGTTTTCTTCCACTGTTCCAAACATATAGGGGTTGTGACTCACTTTGGGTGTAAGTTGGGCAGCACAGGTTTAAATGGCTGGAATTGGCTTCTACCATTCAGTAAATAAAAACAGTCTCTCCCCCTCATTTGGAGTTTTTGAGAGCTTGGAGACATCCCAGTCTCTGCATTGGCTGGAGACGCAGGAGATGTCAGGCTGGAGACTAAAGCAAAGCACACGTTGCTGGAGGTTCGAGGTGGTTGAGCAGCATCTGTGGAGGGAAAGGCTTGGCTCATGTATCTAGAACCTCAATTTGGTTTCGGCCTGAAACATTGACCCTGCGGTGGGCTGGAGAGGGGCTCAAGAGCTGAGGGACCCACACGGGCTGCAGGCAACCTGTGGTCGTGGGGGTGTGGGGTGGTCCTGCACAGGCTGCTGGAGTCCGGTTTACGGGAACCGAGTCTCGGAGCAGGGATCTGTGAGGGCAAGAAGAGCTCCTGAAGGGCCTCTGGCACTGAAGGCTTCCTGACCACGCCAGAGGTTTGGATCCAGAGCCTGGGTGGCTGACGGATTGAACAGCTGCAGAACATGCGGAAGGGCTGGAGGTGAATCCACGGACACTTAGTGACTCTGAAGGGTCTCCCTTTTGCTTCTCTTTCTCTCATGCTGTAGGGGACGCCGAGTGACACTAATGGAGGCTCTTAGTCTGCCTTGGAGCAGGCAGAAGGGTTTTGTGCAATATTACATGTTCTGTCCTATTAAATTCCAATAAAGGAATCTTGAATCTTGACCGTTCACCTCCCTCCACAGATGCTGCTTGAATGTTAGTTCCTTCATTTTAGTTGTCTCTGGATGGATTGGGAATTTCCACCATGGGATAATATAGAATCGCAACCCCTCTGGCTGAAAATTGCTCACTGAAATGTGGCTGTGGTGTCCGCTGAAATCCAAGTGCCCTCCCATTGTAAAGTTTTGTCCATGTGGCATTGACGTCTTGTGCAGGACGTTGTAACTCTGAGCTTCCCCTAGTGTAGTCTGGAGGTTCATGTTGATCACTCTCTGTTACCGAGGTTGGTTTCAATCCTGTCTAACCAGCTTTACAAGTCACTGTAACCTGACCTGTGCTCCAGGACTAGCAGGATGGGCCCTCATCTGAGTTTGATTTGTATTTTAATGTACTTTGATTATTATCAATGCAGAGTCGGATAATAAAACAGTTACCAGCATGAAGACATGAGTTGATGGTGGTTAAAGGAAAGCCATGTTAGAACCATAGAACATTACAGCACAGAAACAAGCCCCTTCGGCCCTTAACCATATAACCATATAACCATATAACCACTTACAGCACAGAACAGGCCAGTTCGGCCCTACTAGTCCATGCCGTAGCAAATCCCCACCCTCCTAGTCCCACTGACCAGCACCCGGTCCATACCCCTCTAGTCCCCTCCTATCCATGTAATGATCCAGTCTTTCCTTAAATGTAACCAATGATCCCGCCTCGACCACGTCTGCCAGAAGCTCATTCCACATCCCCACCACCCTCTGTGTAAAGAAATTTCCCCTCATGTTCCCCTTATAATTTTCCCCCTTCAATCTTAAACCATGTCCTCCAGTTTGAATCTCCCCCTTTCTTAAATGAAAAAGCCTATCCACATTTACTCTGTCTGTCCCTTTTAAAATCTTAAACACCTCGATCAAGTCCCCTCTCAATCTTCTACGCTCCAGAGAAAAAAGCCCCAGTCTGCACAACCTTTCCCTGTAACTCAGACCCTGAAATCCTGTCAACATTCTCGTGAACCTTCTCTGCACTCTCTCTATTTGGTTTATATCTTTCCTATAATTTGGTGACCAAAACTGTACACAGTACTCCAAATTTGGCCTCACCAATGCCTTGTACAATTTCATCATAACCTCCCTACTCTTGAATTCAATACTCCGATTTATGAAGGCCAACATTCCAAATGCCTTCTTCACCACACCATCTACCTGAGTATCAGCCTTGAGGGTACTATTTACCATAACTCCTAAATCCCTTTGTTGCTCTGCACTCCTCAATTGTCTACCATTTAATGCATATGACCTATTTAAATTTGCCTTTCCAAAATGTAGCTCCTCACATTTATCTGTATTAAATTCCATCAGCCATTTCTCAGCCCACACCTCTAGCCTTCCTAAATCACCTTTTAATCTACGGTAATCTACCTCACTGTCCACAACACCACCAATCTTTGTGTCATCCGCAAACTTGCTTATCCAATTCTCTACCCCTACATCCAGATCGTTAATATATATAACAAATAATAGTGGACCCAGGACCGATCCCTGAGGAACTCCACTAGTCACCAGCCTCCAATTGGACAAACAATTTTCTACCACTACTCTCTAACACCTCCCATCCAACCATTGCTGAATCCATTTCACTATCTCCTTATTTATACCTAATGCCTCCACCTTTTTTCCTAACCTCCTGTGGGGAACTTTGTCAAAACCTTTACTAAAGTCTAAATAGACAACATCCACAGCTTTCCCTTCATCAACCTTTTTTGTAACCCCCTCGAAGAACTCAATCAGGTTTGGGTCAAGCATGATCTACCCCTGACAAAACCATGCTGATTACTCCCTATCAATCCCTGTACCTCCAAATATTTGTAAATACCATCCCTCAGAACACCTTCCATCAACTTACCCACCACAGACGTCAGACTTACAGGCCTATAATTCCCAGGTTTGCATTTGGACCCCTTCTTAAACAGCGGAACCACATGCGCCACCCTCCAATCCTTTGGTACCACCCCCGTGGCCAGTAACATGTTAAATATCTCTGTTAATGGCCCCACTAACTGTCCACTAGCCTCTCTGAGTGTCCTAGGGAATATTTTGTCCGGTCCGGGAGATTTATCCACCTTCATCTTTTTCAACACAGCCATCACTACCTCCTCGGTTATCTTATATGATTCATGACCTCCCCACTATTTTTCTTTACTTCAACTGGTTCAATATTTTTTTCCCTAGTGATTACCGAGGCAAAGAAATCATTCAGAATTTCCCCCATTTCCTCAGACTTCTCACTCAGCCGACCCTCGCTATCTACAAGGGGTCCAATTTTATCCCTCACTAATCTTTTACTTTTAATGGTCTTATAGAAACCCTTTGGATTTATTTTTACTCTGTCTGCCAAAGCGTCTTTGTGCCTTTTTTTGGCCTTTCTAATTTCTTTCTTAAGATTCCTTCTACACTCCTTGTAGTCCTCCTTCAACTTCTTAGCTCCCTGCTCTTCATACCTCTTGTACACTTCCCTCTTTCTCCTAACCAAATTTCCAATATTCCCCGAAAACCAAGCCTCCCTATGACTTCCAGCCTTTCCTTTGATCCTCGCTGGGACATAACTACTCTGTACCCTCAAAATTTCTTTTTTGAATATTCTCCATTTTTCATTTACATCCTTTCCTAAAAATATCCTGTCCCACTCAATACTCCCCAAATCCCTTCTCATTCCTTTGAAATTTGCTTTTCTCCAATCCAGAACCTCAACTTTAGGCCCTTCATTACTTTTCCCTAAATCTACCCTTCTAGTCTGTGCCAAGCCATTTTTTTTAGCTTAGTGCCACTGACCTTCCCCCAGCCCATAGCCATCCATGTAGCTGTCCAAATTCTTCATAAATATTAAAATTGAGCCCCCATT